>NC_082706.1:16304227-16604227 GCF_030144855.1 Hypanus sabinus
CAGAGTTAACAAAGCCCTCTTCTCCGTCATGATGCTTGGGTGTCTCAACGGGTAGCTTACTCCGATATTTCTGTCGATTGAAATAACGCACAGACTCATGATGGACGCGGTAGAGCACAGAACGTCCATGGCCGCCCACATATTGCAGAAGATGCGCCCAAATGCCCAGTAGCCAAGGATCTCCATGGTGGCAGAAAAGGGCAGCACGGAGCAGCTGAGGAGGAGGTCGGCGATGGCGAGGTTGATAATGAAGTAGTTGGTCACCGTCTGCAGGTTTCTGTGGCAGGCCACGGAGAGGACGACCAAGATGTTCCCCAGGATAGCGAAGAGAATGAAAGACCCCAGCACAATGCCCAACACCACGGCTCGGGTGGGATTCACCGGGTGACTGCAAGCCGTACAGTTCTGGATGAGCACCGAGGTCTTGTTTTCCGAGAGGAGCCCCATTTCATCTGGGGGATGGTCGGGGAGGGGGTGTGGGGGGGGGGGAAGAAGAGACCTCGCTCTTGCACAAAACTTCCACAGAAAAGCCTCAAACTCAGCGCTGGGATCCACCCACGCCGCGCCCTGCGCCGCTGTTCGAGAGGAGGAGGCCGAGGAAGTTCCCGGTGCCTTGGCGAAGAATTTTCAGGTCCACTTTCCAGTTCCCTGGGTCTGTCCTTCTCTCCCACCAACAGGGTCCTGCAGGGAGGGGAAGAGCGCGCGCAAGTCAGTGGGCAACAGTTTGTTCCCTCGAACCGCTCTGATAGCCAGTACGCGTCTGAACTGTATTGATTTCCAGTTGACACTTATATCCCCTATATCTCATCAACATGCCCCACCCCTAGCTGAAGGAAAGCCCATTTCAATTCCAACCAGAGAGCCGCTACTTACAGTTGAATTTACCGAGCACTGACCTCTTGCGTCTGTCCTGCACTTCTCGCGTCAGCTTACCAAAAGGACTCTTCGATAACCGGGAAGCCGTCGAACAGAAGACAGCAGACCGTGGGCGAGTGTGAGGATGTCTGAACAAAATGTTTTCCAACGGATCGCAAATTCTGGTGCGGGGTGGGGGGAGGGGGAAGAGAGCCAGGAGTATTTAAACGTGACGGGTCGAAACCAGTTCGTTGCTGCGCATTGCAATGGTCCCACTAACATCCCCACGTTAATTAAACAAAACCCAGTCTCTCATACAGCGCTGTCACTGTTTCAGATTCCCACCTTGCCCCCTGCATACGTGCTCACATTATAGTCCGCGAAACCTTGTATCTCTCCTCGCCTTTTGTAACATTACCACGTTCTGCCATCCAGAAGCTGCAGCAGAGAAATGACAGCGGTCCCTGGACTTGCAACTGGTGCGTGTTAGCTCGGGCGGCGAAATGATTCGCAATTCCAAGAGCGCCTGTTGCCATTGAGTCTCTGACAAATCGTTCGAGTAGATGGAGGGAGAACCAGCCTGGTCGACTGTCGCACCATGTAGTAGCCCCGCCGTCTGGAAATATGAGGACCTTGCAAACGCTGGGATGTTTTCCCCAGAGCGGAGGCGACCCCGCCGTGGCTGATTAGAGATATATAAAATCATAGCAATGGTTAGGGAGGATAATAAGAACCCCCCCCCCCACCCCGACCTTTTTATGCTAGCGTCCCTTCCCCTTCCTCTTTAGTCCTGAAGAAGGTTTCTCTGCCCGAAACGTTGACTGTTTACTCATTTCCATGGATGCTGCCTGGCCTGCTGAGTCCCTCCAGCATTTTGTGTGTGATGCTTTGGATTTCCAGCATCGGCACAATTTCTTGTGCTTATAATAAGAGGCTTTCCTCGTACTGTACTGTGCAAAAGTTTTGGGACACGTAAACAATCTATAATGTGAAGATGCTTTCAAAAATAAACGAAAAGTTTCTAAATATCAAAAAAAAATTCAAAGAGCAGTAAACAGTAAAACCAAATGAAGTAAATATTTGATGAGACCACGGCATCAATTCTCTTAGGTACACTGCCGTGCTGTTTTATAAGGAAATCGGCTGGCAGTTTCTTCCAAGCATCTGGGTGAACTTGCCACAGTTCTTCTGTAGACTTTGGCTGTCACAGTTGCTTCTGTCACACCAGGTAATCCCAGGCAATCTCGATGATGTTGACATCAGGGCTCTGCACAGGCTGTTGCAGAACCCCTTGTTCTTCCTTTTGCTCAAGCTAGTTCTTTACGACCTTGGCCATGTGTTTGGGGTCATTGTCTTGCTGCAGAATGAAGCTGTGACCAATCAAATGCCTCCCTGATGGTATCGCCTGATGGATGAGAATCTGCTTGTACTTCTCAGCATCAAGGATTCCATTAATCACAAGTTCAAGTTCAACAACTTCATTTGCAGAAATGCAGCCCCAAACTCTGCAGCTTCACTGTTGATTACAGGCACTCATCTATGTAGCACTCTTCAGCTCTTCTTAGGACAAAAGTTTCAAATTTTGACATCAGTCCAGAGCACTTGCTGCCATTATTCAGCACTCCAGTCCTTGTGTCTTTGTGAAAAGATGAGTCTCCTGACTTGTTTCCACTTTTTGGCAGCAACTGTTCTATGAAGACCACTTCTGATAGGACTTCTCCAGACTGTAGAGGGGAGTACTTAAATTGCAGTGGTTTCTGTAAATTCAGAGCTGATGCAGTGCTGGACTTCCAGTTTACAAAGGATGTCAGTTTGATGCCCAGAAGGTGTGATCAGGAGATTTAGAGGAGATGGAGGATGGTGGTTTAGAGAAGGTCTGAAAGGTTACATCACCATTCACAATGGTTGGACGCAAGAACGTACTACTTGAATACGTGGCAGAGTTAGGTACTCTTCCACTGCTTACTGTAGGTAGTTTTTAGACAAGCACTTCAGTCTCTAAGTGCTACATATCAAATACCAATATAGATCAGCACAATATTTGGTATGAAGATGGTGGGCCGAAGAGCCTCTTTCTGTGTTAATCACGCTAAGAACCTAGTTGTCACTTTTGTTATAATGCATAGATTTAGGTGTCAAGTGATCCCCAACATACCAAGTTGATTCATCACCACCCTCGATTTGGCCAACAACAGTCGTGTCATCAGGAAACATACGGTGTTTGAGCTATATTGTAGTATATGGTGTCAAATAAGTACTTTGATAATAAATTTACTTTGAACTTTGAAGTGCTTCAGATCTTGTTCACTTACCACATGATGACTTGCATTAATAGGGGACTCAATAGTGAGGGGAACAGACAGGATATTCTGTGGACGTGTTAGAGTCAATTGTTAAGGATGAGGTGATGGAGTGCATGGTGACCCAGGACAAGATAGTACAAAGTCAGCATGGTTTCCTTCAAGGAAAATCCTATCTGATGAACCTGTTGGAATTCTTTGAGGAAATTACAAGTTGGATCAATAAAGGGGATGCAATGGATGTTGTATCTTGGACTTTCAGAAGGCCTTTGACAAGGTGCCACACATGAGGCTGCTTACCAAGTTAAAAGCCCATGGTATTACAGGAAAGTTACTAACATATAGCATTGGCTGATTGGTAGGAGGCAGTGTGTGGGAATAAAAAGATCCTTTTCTGGTTGGCTGCCAGTGACTAGTGGTGTTCCACAGGGGTCAGTATTGGGACCACTCCTTTTTATGCTGTATATAAATGATTTAGATGATGGAATAGATGGCTTTGAAGCCAAGTTTGCAGATGATACGAAGATTGGTGGAGGGGCAGGTAGTGTTGTGGAAATAGGTAAGATGCAGAAGGACATAGACAGATTAGGAGAATGGGCAAGAAGGTGGCAAATGAAATACAATGTTGGAAAATGCATGGTCATGCATTTTGGTAGTAGAAATAAATGTGTGGACTATTTTCTAAACAGGGACAAAATAAAGGAATCTGAGATGCAGAAGGACTTTGCAGTCCTTGTGCAGAACACCCTAAAGGCTAACTTGCAGGTTGAGTCAGAGGTGAGGAAGGAAAATGCTATGTTAGCATTCATTTCAAGACGTCTAGAAATCAAGAGCAAGGATGTGATGCTGAGGCTTTATAAGGCACTGGTGAGGCTTCACCTTGAGTATTATGAACAATTTTGGGCCCCTCATCTTAGAACAGATGTGCTTGTTTTCAAAAGGGTCCAGAAGAGGTTCACAAGGATAATTCCAGAAATGAAAGGGTTATCATACGAGGAACAATCTTGTAGTCAGGGATCATCTTGGAAAGAGTGGTCATAGTATAATTGAATTTTGTATACAGATAGAGGATGAAATAGTTAGATCTAAAACTACTGTATTATGCTTGAACAAGGGAGACTACAATGGGATGAGAGAGGAGATGGCTAATGTGCATTGGGAGCACAAGCTATTTGGTAGGACAGTTGAGCAGTAGAATACTTTCAGAGATTTCTCAAAATGCTCAACAGAAGGATATTCCAGTCAAAGGTAAGGACAGTAAGTATGGGGAGAGCCAGCCTTGGATAACTAAGGAAATAAAAGATGGTATCAAATTAAAGGCTCATTTGTACAAAGTTGCAAAGAGTAGTTGGAGACTGGAGGATTGGGAAAACTTTAGAAAGCAACAAAGAACAACTAAACAAGAAATAAGGAAAGGGAAGTTAAAGTACGAAAGTATATTAGCACAAAATATAAAAACACATATCAAAAGTTTTTATAAATATATAAAGCGGAAGAGGGTGGCTAAAGTCAACGTAGATCCTTCGGAAGACGAGAAGTGGAAATTGTAGAAGAAGAAGAAGAAGAAGAATAGTCCTTAACTTGGCTGTGGAGTTATCGGGGCACCGTCTTTTGACGGTATTTCCATAGCAAGATATTCTTGTTTTTACAAGGCCGAGTTGCTAGCTCAACACTCATCTCGACTTTGATTCGAACTCAGGAACCTTCACTCTGGAGTTCAGCGCTAATATTATCGTGCCACCAAGTGGAACAAATTGATGTTGGGTGATAAGGAAATGGCTGAGGCATTGAACGCCTATTCTGCGTTGGTCTTCACGGTGGAGGACATGTCTAATATGCTAAAGAATGATGTTATGGACGAAATGGGAGGTGAGGACCTAGATAAAATCACTATCACTGAAGAGATAGCGCTGAGCAAACTAGCAGGCCTAAAGATAGGTAAGTCCCAGGGTGCTGAAGGAATTAGCAGAGGTTATAGTAGATGCGTTGGTAATCATTTACCAGAACTCTCTAGACTCTGGGCAGATCCTGGCAGATTGGAAGACAGCAAACAACATGGCACTTTTAAAAAAAGTATGTAGGTAAAAGACAGGCAACTATAGGCCAGTTAGCTTAACATCTGTAGTCAGGAAAATGCTTGAAGCTGTCATTAAGGAAGAAATAGAGAAACATTTAGTAAGGAGGGGTTCCATTAGACAGACACAGCATAGATTCAGAAAGGGCAGGTCTTGTTTAACAAACTTACTGGAGTTCTTTGAGGACATAATGAGTGCAGTGGATAGAGGGGAACAGGTGGATATCGTATACTTGAAAATCCAGAAGGCGTTTGATAAGGTGCTGCACGAGACTTCACGGATGCATGGAGTTGGAGGAAATGTATTGGCATGGATAGTGGATTGGTTAACCAATAGGCAGAGAGTTGGTATAAATGTGTGTTTCTCTGGTTGGCAGTCAGTGGTGAGTGGGGTGCTACAGGGGTTGGTGCTGGGCCTGTAGCTGTTTACCATTTACATTGATGATTTGGAAGAGGGAATTGAGTGTAGCATAGCAAAATTTGTTGATGATACTAAACTGAGTAGAAAAGCAAATTGTACAGAGAATGTGGAGAGTCTGCAGAGGGATATAGATAGGTAAAATGAGTGGGCCAAGGTCTGGCTGATGGAATACAATGTTGATAAATGCGAGATCATCCACTTTGGAAGGAATAATAGCAGAGCAGATTATTATTTAAATGGTGAAAGATTGCAGCATGCTGTTGTGCAGAGGGACTTGGGAGTGCTTGTTTATGAATCGCAAAAAGTTGGCTTGCAGGTACAACAGGTTATTAAGAAGGCAAATGGAATGTTGGCCTTCATTACTAGAGGGATTGAATTCAAGAGCAGGGAGGCCATGCTGCAACTATACAGGGTACTGGTGAGGCACCTGAAGTACTGAGTGCAGTTCTGTTCTCCATACTTGAGGAAGGATATACTGAGTTTGGAGGCAGTGCAGAGAAGGTTCACCAGTTTGATTCCAGAGATGAAGGGGTTAACCTATGAGGAGAGATTGAGTCATCTGGGACTATACTCTCTGGAATTCAGGAGAATGAGAGGAGATCTTATAGAAACATACAAAATTTTGAAAGGGATAGATAAGTTAGAAGTAGAAAAGTTGTTTCCATTGGTAGGTGAGACTAGAACTCGGGGACATTGCCTCGAGATTCAGGGGAGAAGATTTAGGATGGAAATGAGAAGAAACTGTTTTCTCCAGAGATTGGTGAATCTGTGGAATTCTCTGCCCAGGGAAGCAGTTGAGGCTTCTTCACTAAATATATTTAAGATATATTTATCTTAGATAGATTTTTACATAGTAGGGGAATTAAGGGTTGTGGGGAAAAGGCAGGTAGATGGAGCTGTTTATGGACAGATCAGCCAGGATCTTATTGAATGGTGGGGCAGGCTCAATGGGCTGGATAGCCTACTCCTGCTCCTATTTCTCATGTTCTTATGAATGTTTGATGGTTCTGTGTCTGTACTTGCTGGATTTCAGAAGGTTGAGGGGGGCATCTCATTGAAACCTTTTCGAATGTTGAAAGGCCTAGACAGAGTAGATGTGGAAAGGATGTTTCCCATGGTGGGAGAGTCTAGGACAAGAGGGCACAGCCTCAGGGTAGAGGGGCGCACTTTCAAAGCGGAGATACGGAGAAATTTCTTTAGCCAATGAGTGGTGAATTTGTGGAATTTCTTGCCACGTGTAGCTGTGGAGACCAGGTCGTTGGGTGTATTTAAGGCAGAGATTGATAAGTTCTTGATTGGACATTGCATGAAAGGTTATGGGGAGAAGAATGGGAACTGGGGTTGAGGAGGAGATGAAAAAAAAGGATCAACCATGATTGAATGGCGGAGCAGACTCGATGGGCCAGATGGCCTAATTCTGCTCCAATGTCTTATGGTCTTATTAATCTTATTTGCACCTCCTCTCTCAATTAGCAGCCCGTGATTCCAAATGGCATGTGATAGGGACAACTCTGCCCAGTGCTTGAGAGTGCAGCAGGGTGCTAATTGACTAGAGTTACATTTGTAGGACGAGGAAAAGCTTTTAATGGAGATTTGACTGTGTCCTTTCCTGTATCTGGTTGTTGAATTAGAATCGGTTTTAGCTTATTATTGCCACGTGTATTCAGGTGTAACGCCCTGGGAAAGGTTTCGCTGCTAATGGTCTTTCTGTAGAAGCAGGGTTTGGATTATGGTTAGAGATAACGGATGCTTTGGAATGTGAGCCGTCCAATGAGGGGAGAGTGTTTTTGTGTTGCGTGAGCTGGACCTTTGCTCGGCCTGAGATGAGGAGAGAAGATGCTGGAGAGAACCAGTTATAGGATATGACCCGGTGGGGAGATTGTGATCTGATGGAGCCACGCAATGAGGTGGACTGAGAAGTGACGAATTTAGCTTCAACTGGTGCACATTTGACTTTTTAAAATATATCTATTGGCCCTTTCTGATTTTTCTTTCTTTTCTTCACTAACCCTTTAAGATTCATAAATATAATCCCTTTAATCATATGCAGTGTGCTGAGTTTTGTTTCTTCGCACTGAGCTGTAACAGGGTCGCAAATTACACAGCATCCACATGGTGGGAGAGCTGTCTCAATCTCGCAGGGTTGCTGGGACCGGAGTAGGTCCTCCCTAGACTTACGGAGCCAAGGAAACCAGCGGGGTTTCACAGGTACAGTGAGAAGCCTGTCTTGTATATTGTTCATTCAGATCAAATCATGATACAGTGCAGTGAGGTGTGGCACTCCTCTGGTCGAGGTTGACCATGGCCGTGGCATCCTAGCTATCTGTGATGCTGGTGTAGCACTGTCTGTCGATGAGGAGACCAATACTAGAGTGGCAGTCTCTGTTGCAATAGTCTTGGCTCTGCTGGAGATGCAGCTTTCCTTTCTCTGGGCCTGGTTGTCTTCTGCAGCCTTAAGGAAATTTTCCTCGCCTAACTTGTGGTACTGTTGATATCCACCACCTGCATGTTCCACTTGCAGACATCTTTGTAGCGTAGTTGCAGGTGGCCAGCGGTTCTCTTTCTTGAAGCCAGCTCAATGTAAAGTACACTGCCGATGCTGTGGTCAAATCAACACGTACAAACAAGCTCAATGAACTCAGCAGGTCGGACAGCAACCGTGGAAATGAGCAGTCAATGTTTCGGGCCAAGACCTTTCATCAGGACTGAAGAGGGAGGGGGCAGGGGCCCCATAAAGAAGGTGGGGAGAGGGTGGGAAACGAGAAGGCTGTAGGTGCCAGGTGAAAAACCAATCAGAGGAAAGATCAAGGGTCGGGGATTTGAAGCAGGGAGGGGATAGGCCGGAGAGGTGAAGAAGGAATGAAAGGGGAAAGCACTATGGGTAGTAAAAGAAGGCAGAGTCATGAGAGATGTTCAACCTTGGTATGAACATTGAATTCTCCAACTTCCGGTAATTCGCTCCCTCTCCTTTCCCACCTTCACTCTGCCTCCTCTTCCAGCTGTCTATCACGTCTCTCATGATTCTGTCTTACATTCCTTCTTCATCTTTCCTGCCTATCCCCTCCCTGCTTCCCCTCCCCCACGCCTTGATCTTTCCTCTGACTGGTTTTTCACCTGGCACCTACCAGCCTTCTCCTTTCCACCCTCCCCCCACCTTCTTTATAGGGCCCCTGCCCCCTCCCTCTTCAGTCCTGACGAAGGGCCTTGGCCCGAAACGTTGACTGCTCGTTTCCATGGATGCTGCCCGACCTGCTGAGTTCCTTCAGCTTATTTGCATGTGTCAATGTAGAGGATGTCTTTCGGGATGCAGCAGATGTGGCCCAACCAGTGCAGCCGAGGCTGCCTGAGCAGGGTGCACACCTGAGAGATGGGGGCACGAGAGAGGACCTCAGCTTTGGGTACTCTCTGACTCTCCAGGAGATGAGGCTCAAGGTGAGATCAAGGCACTTTAAGTGGAAGGTGTTGAGCCTTCTCTCCTGCTTGGTGTTACGTCGTCCATGTCTCGCTGCTGTATGGCACTGTGCTCGCGAGACAAGCGTTGTACACTGCCAGCTTTTATTTGACTGAGAGTTTGGAGTTCACTCATGGGGTGAGTCAGGCCAGAGTTGTTGCAGCCTTCCCAAAGCGCTTGTCAATTTCTGCATCCAAGATAATGGACCCCGGGTACGTGAACTGATGGACAATATCCAGTTTGTTATTTATCAGTGGTAATGACTCATGGTGCTTCCAGTCTTATACAGCACATAGAATTTACAGCGCATTACAGGCCCTTCAGCCCACAATGTTGTGCCGACCATGTAATCTACTCTAGAAATTGCCTAGAATTTCCCTAGCACATAGCCCTCTATTTTTCTAAGCTCCAGGTACCTATCTAAGAGTCTCTTAAAAGACCCTATTGTATCCGCCTGTACCACCCTCACTGGCAGTGCATTTCATGCACCCACCACTCTCTGCATGAAAAACTTACCTCGATATCCCCCTTGTACCTATTTCCAAGCACCTTAAAACTATGCCCCCTCGTGTTAGCCATTTCAGCCCTGGGATAGATAAAGCCTCTGGTTATCCACACGATCAATACCTGCATACAATATGCATACTATGAATATTTAGAATGAAAATGGAAAAAAAAAACATACAATTGATTTTATTTATTAATTGAATATAATGAACAAAGAACGGAAACAGAGAAAACCTTTCATACTTCATAGATTTTCTCCAGCTGTGTCCAATTCCTGCTGCGCGGCAGCAAAGGGTATGTGCGTGGGAGCATTTCAGTGACTGTGTTGCTGTGTACCCGCACAGCTTAGAAGGAACAGTGGCTGAGGCCGATAAGGCAGGCTGTGTGGGGTTAGAGGACTGTGTTTGTGTGTGGGTGGGAGGGAGGCATGGGGGCTTGTTTTGCTGTTGTTTGTTTTCTTGTTGTGTTTTGTACTGTTCTGCCAAGCATCGTGGGAGTGCTGTTCTGGCTGGTTGTTAACACACCAATGCTTTTCTCTCTATGTCTTTGCTGTGCCTTGGGCGGCAACCTGGCCATTTCTTTTGCACTTGTCTGTTTTTTTTACAATGTCCCTCATCATCTTATACACCTCTATCAGGTCACCTCTCATCCTCTGTTGCTCCAAAGAGAAAAGACCAAGTGTACTCAACCTATTCTCATAAGATATGCCCTCCAATTCAGGCAACATCCTTGTAATTCTCTTTTGCACTCTCTCTATAGTATCCACATCCTTTCTGTAGTGAGGCAACCAGAACTGAACACAGTACTCCGAATGGGGTCTGACCAAGGTTTTAAATAGCTGTACTATTACCTCATGGCTCTTGAACTCAATCCCATGGTTGATGAATGCCATACACCATATGCCTTCTTATCAACAGTGTCAGCCTCTGCAGCAGCTTTGAGTGTCCTATTGACATGGACCCCACCATCTCTCAGATCTTCCACTCTGCCAAGAGTCTTACCATTTATATAAAATTGGCCCTACCAAAATAAACCACTTCACACTTAACCGGGGGTTGAAGTCCATCTGCAATTCTCAGCCCAGCTCTGCATCCTACAGTCCTGCTGTAACCTCTGACAACCCTCCAGACTATCCACAACACCCCCAACCTTTGTGTCATCAGCAAATTTACTGACACACCTTCCTACTTCTTTGTCCAGGTCATTTATAAAAATCACAAAGAGGAGGGGGTCGCGGAACCGATCTCTGTGGCACACCACTTGTCACCAACCTCCATGCAGAATATGAACCATCTACAATTACCCTTTGCCAATTCTGGATCCACAATGCAAGGTCTCCTTGGATCCCATACCTCCTTACTTTCTGAATGAGCCTCGCATGGGGTACCTTATCAAATGTCTCACTGAAATCCATATACACTACATCCACTGCTCTACCTTCATCAATGTGTTTTGTTATATCCTCAAAGAATTCAGTCAGGCTTGTAAGGCACAACCTGCCCCTAACAAAGCCATGCTGACTATCCCTTATCAGATTATGTCTCTCCACATGCTCATAAATCCCACCTCTCAGGATCTTCAGCAACTTGCCCACCACTGAAGTCAGACTCACTGGTCTATAATTTCCTGAATTATCTCCACTCCCTTTCTTGAACAAGGGAACAACATTTGCAACCCTCCAATCCTCCGGTACTTCATCCATCCCTATTAATGATGTAAAGATTATCGCAAGAGTCCCAGCAATCTCCTCCCTTGCTTCTCACCGTAGCCCGGGATATATCTCATCCAGTCCCGGTGACTTATCTAACTTAAAGCTTTAGTAAAGCTCCAGCACATCAGTCCCAAGTTATTTTTCTTTTTCAGGCTGATGGTCAGACCAAATTCCTTGTAAGCCTGGGAGAAGTGATCCATCAAGCTCTGGTGTTGCTGCCAAGTGTGGGTTGCAAGTGCTGCATCATCAGCAAACAGCATAACTCTGACATAGCCTCACACACTTCGGTTTTGACACTTAGAGGGGTGAGGTTAAAAAGCCTGCCATTTGATCTAGTGTGGAGATAGATTCCCCCCTGTAGCAGTGCCAAATGCATGTCTTGGGAGAAGAGCAAAGAAGATTCCCGAAGAGCGTTGAGGCGAGAAAGCAGCCTTGTTTTAACACTGCTGCTTATGAGAAAGGGCTTTGAAGAGCTACTGTGGTAGTGCACAGTCCTCTTCATGTTCTTGTGGAAGGATATGATCACACTCTGTAGACTTGGTGGGCAGCCTACCTTAGAGAGGATTTGAATGGGCACATTTCATTGGTGAGATCAATAAAAGCAAAGTAAAGGGGCTTCTTTTGTTCTCTGTTCTCCCGGAGTTGATGATGGGAGAAAACCATGTCCACAGTTGACTATACAGCACAGAAGCCACTCTGTCACTCTGGGTAGACATAACTTCTGTAGGTGGACCAAGGAGGTTTGGACAAAGATTTTGCCAGCAACACAGAAGAGGGAGATGCCCCTGTACCTGTTAACTTTGCTTCTCTCTCCTTTGTTTTGGTAGAGGGTAAAGCTACAGAGAAAGTGAAGATCATAATGGGGTAGATTTTGACGTCGAGTCCATCTTATAGTACAAGATGTCCAAGAATCTGTTAACAATGGGGTAGTAGCTGTCCTTGAGCCTTGTGGTACTTGCTTTTGGGCTTTTATACCTTCTCTCTGATGGGAGGGGAGATAAGAGAGAATGACTGGGGTGGGTGAGGTCTTTGATTATGCTGGTTTGCTTTACTGAGGCAGTGAGAAGTATAGATTGAGTCCATGGAAGGGAGACTGGTGCCATCCAAATACTTGCTTAGCAATGAAGGCCCAGTGGACCATTTGAATATTTGGTGGAAATCTTGAGCGATACAAAGTTTTGACTGGTGTGGCATAGGCTGTGATTCGTCAGCCAGTTGGTGGAATATACTGTATGCCATCATCCATTCTCTTACCGTTGTGGTAGGGTAGTGGTCAGTGCAACTCTTTGCAGCTGTAAGTTCGGGGTTCGATTCCTGTCGTTGTCTGTGAAACGTTTGCAAGCTCTCCCCATGACCTGTGATTTTCCACAGTCCAAAGACATGGGGTTAGAGATTGTTGTGGGCACGCTACGTTGGTGCTGGAAACATGGCTATACCTGTGGGCTGCCCAGCACAATCCTCGCTGACTTGCACTGACGAAAAGTTCACTATGTATTTCGATGTACATGCAACAATAAAGCTGATCTTTAAATCTTTACCTTGACCACACTGGTGAGGTCAGTAAACCTCCTCTGACACTATATTCTGATCATCTGAGGCAATCTCCTGCTATCGTTCTTCAACACCATCCATGCTTATTGAATTCTGAGTGCGTGCCTTGCAAGATCTCTTGTTAGATGCAAGGAAATAAGCAGCCCAGTGGAAGGGTCTCCATATGAAGCATTGACTGTCCATTTCCCACCATAGACTCTGCCTGATGCATTGAGTTCTTCCAGCAGTTATTTTTAAAATCAGATTCCAGCATCTGCAGTATCCTTTGTCTTCTTTTCTGCTATGCATCTGCCACACCAAGAATACATTAGAACCTGCCATTATCAAGCGCTAATTTTCCAGGTAATATCCACCTGTAGAATCTCTGCTGTGGCCATAGTGTGCTTCTATTTTACTGTATATACTAACTTCTCAGTCCTACTTGCTAATATTCAGCTGAGTGGTGGAGTGGAGATATGTCTCTACCTAAGGAGGTGTAAGTGTCCTTTCCCTCCACTAGCCTGCAGGTCACCCTTGGGCAAGGTGAAGCACCTGCTTAGCTCCATCCCCACCATCCAGTCAGGGTCACGTGAAGCCATGGAATCAGGTGGTGGATGGTCATCTGAGCAGCTGGTGCATAGCTCAAGTCCTGGTCATGTGACCACTGATGCCAATCAGGCAATTTCTGAAGGGTATTGATAATGGCTGGGGCCAACCGTCTTGTAAAGACACTGCCCAGACGAAGGCAATGACAAACCAATTCTGTAGAAACATTTGCCAGGAACGGTCATGGTCATGGAAAGACCACGTTCACCCAGGTCATATGACACAGCACATAATGAATGGACAATTACTCAGTTCAATTTTACTCAGTATTATTTATTTACTTCTCTCCACTAATTTAAGACCATAAGACCATTAGATTTAGGAGCAGAAGTAGACCATTTGGCCCATTGAGTCTGCTCCACCATTCAATCATGGGCTGATCCAATTCTTCTAGACATCCCCACTCCCCTGCCTTCTCCCCATACCCTTTTGTGCCCTGGCTAATCAAGAACCTATCTATCTCTGCCTTAAATGCACCCAATGACTTGGCCTCCACAGACGCTCGTAACAACAAATTCCACAGATTTACCACCTTCTGACTAAAGTAATTTCTCTGCATCTCTGTTCTAAATGGATGTCCTTCAATCCTGAAGTCATGGCCTTTTGTCCTAGACACCCCTATCATGGGAAATAACTTTGTCATATCTAATCTGTTCAGGCCTTTTAATATTCAGAATGTTTCTATGAGATCCCTCCTCATTCTCCTGAGCCCCAGGGAATACAGCCCAAGAACTGCCAGACATTCCTCATACTTTCATTCTTGGAATCATTCTTATGAATCTTCTCTGAGCTCTCTCCAATGTCAGTATATCCTTTCTAAAATAAGGAGCCCAAAACTGCACACAATACTCCAAGTGAGGTCTCACGAGTGCCTTATAGAGCCTCAACATCACACCCCAGCTTTATTTATTTATTGCCTTTGCACAGTTTGTCTTCTCTCCTGCTTTACTTGCATTATAATTATGACAGTGAAACTAAGCACAGCTGCAATGCCATTTTTAGTTTGTTGACAACAGCACTGTCATTGGCTGAATCAAAGGTGGTGATGAATTGGCATATAGGAGGGAGATTGAAAATCTGGTTGAGTGGTGCCACAGCAACAACCTCTCACACGATGTCAGCAGGACCAAAGTGCAGATTATTGACTACAGGAGGAGGAAGCTGGATGTCCATGAGCCAGTCCTCATCGGGAGAATCAGAGGTGGAGAAGAACAGCAACTTTAAGTTTATCGGTTATCATTTCAGAGCATCTCTCCTGGGTCCAGCGTGTAAGTGCCATTAGAAGGCACGGTAGTACTTTCTACTTTCTTAGAAGCTTGTGAAAATTTGGCACGTCATCTAAAGCTTTGACAAACTTCTGTAGAAGTATGGAGACGCCTGGTATGGAAACACCAATACCCTTGAATGGAAAAACCTACAAAAAAATGTCGGGTACAGCCCAGCCCATCACGGGTAAAGCCATCCCAGCCAATGAGCACATCTACATGAAATGTTGTTACAGGAAAGCAGCAGCCATCTTCAAGGGCCCCCACTGTCCAGGCCATGCTCTCTTCTCATTGCTGCCATCAGGAAAAAGGGAGAGGACTGCAAGTCCCACACCGCCAGGTTCAGGAACAGTTATTACCCCTCAGCCCATCAGTCTTAAACCAAAGGGGATAGCTTCACTCTATTTCACTTGCCTTAAACACAGATCCCCCCAACTCACGGACTCACTTTCAAGGAGTCTTTATCTTATGTTCTTGATATTTATTGCTTATATATTTATTTGTATATTCTCCATTATTTTAATTCTTTGTTGTCCTTTGCACATTGGCTATTTCTCCTTCTTTGTCGTGTATGCTTTTTAATTGATAGTATTATCTTTCTTTGTATTTACTGTGAATGCCCTCAAGAAAAAAGAATCTCAGGGTAGTAATGGTTACATATAGGTACTATAATTATAAACTGTATTTGACCTTTGCACATTGATTGTTTGTCAGTCCTTGTGCATAGCTTTTCACTGATTCGATTCTATTTCTACTGTGAATGCCAGCACAAAGGTCAATCTCAGGCTGTATGTGGTGGGATATATGTACTTAGATAATAAATTTACTTTGAACTTTGTCTAGGTTACTTTACTTCGATCTGTGCATTTTCAGGAGTTGCCGAATTTGGCCAGCTACTTCTTGTCTGCATCTCTGCAGCACAAAAAAAAGCTCCCTACTACGGATGATTAACTTTTAGTGAAGGGAAAACTACCTTGAGATGGAACAGAGTTTAAGTGACTCTCTGAAATTCATCACATCAGTTCACAACTGCTGACTCTAGGCTTGGGGAACAAGCCAATCTTAAATTAACAGGCAAGCACTTTGAGGGCAAGTGAAGATTTTGCAGCTGTGTGTAAAGGCAATGAATCACTGGCATCTGTGCATTACCTGTTGCCTCGGTGGCTCGAGTCCCTTTATACAATGGTTTCTGTGCTGAAGTATATTGAATCAACAATATTTTAAACTTTTGAGCAGCCTCGTGGCTCACTATAATTTCTTGCAATGCTTGCCTCTGAATGGGAGCTGGGGAACTCGCGACTTTGCAATACCAAATATTCTCTCAGTCAAGTGGCACAGGCAGAAGACTGGCTCTAAATCTGTGTGGTGCTGATAAGGAGCAGGCGGAAATCCAGGGATTAAGTAGGGATTTTTGACTTTAACGGTTTACTAGCATAATATGAATTCAGACAGACGTGCTAAATAACTGTGCTGTGACTGGGAATTCGAATCAAAGTAGGCTGTTTATTCCTTATCTATGGAGAGCTGACTTTTTAGGCTGAGAACCGCCCCCCCCCCCCCACCCACCCCACCCCAAGTCCTGTAGAACAATACTGTTCTATGCAGTTAGTTAAAACTTTCACAGAGCTATCTTGTTTAAAACACTAAGCACAGGGCTGATTTGGAAAGGGAGGGTTTAGGCCAGAACCTGGCGGTAGGGTCCAGGCCCAGGGAGTATCTGTATGACAGGCTCTGGGTCTTAGTGAGGGATGACCTGTTGTTTGGGCGGTTTAAACACTGGGCCAGATGGATTGGGTGTGGGGACTGGAGGCGGAGTCTCTGCTCACTGCTCCATGATCTTTACTCCACTCTCATGGCACTAGGGCTGAGGCTGCTCCAGCCGTTTTACCCCGCCATGTGTGGAACCGAGGCTGAGGCTGTGGGCCTGCTCCGGCTGCTCTGGGCATCGTGTCAATGGACTCACTTACATTCCGAATGACGTTGATTGCTTATAATGTTTGCACGATTTTTTTCCCCCTCTCTGTGCATTGGGTGTTCGTTGGTCTTTTTTTTAAATGGGTTTCTTTCGGCTTTCTTGCTTTGCCACTTCAACCACTAAACACAGCCACTACTTACCCCTGTCCAGCGTATACGGATCCCAGATCAGCTTGTAGGTCCACCTGGGCTGCCAGTGCCTACGGTGGACGCCGTTTCAATTTCAACACTTAAAAGAAGTTTGGATAGGTACATGGATGGGAAGGGTATGGAGGGTTGTTCAGTGGGTGCAGGTCAATGGGACTAGGCAGATTAAATGGTTCAGCACAGTCTAGAAGGGCCAAAGGGCCTGTTACAATGATGTGGTTTACTATGACTATGATCCACTAATAGACAACCCCTTAGGAGAACATCATACTCAACTCAAGTGATCACACCTCAACTACACGAACGGCAGCAGCACTATTGATAGATATTGATGCAAAAGAGCATGGAAAGTGTTGACTATGAGAATGAAAAGGCATTGAATGGCTCATTCGTGTAAACTTCTTCCATTTTGACTAAAGTTTATTTTGTTAAAAAAAATTACATCTATCTTGTCCTCTGTCTTATAAATAGGGACTCTGGAGAAGCCCCGATCAGTTAAATCGGGGTGACTCGGTAGCACGGTGGTTAGCATAATGTTATTACAGAGACAGTGACCCGAGTTCCATTCTGCTGCAAATTGGAAGGAGTTTGTACCTTCTTCCTGATGCACTGTGGGTTTCCTCTGGGTGCTCCGAATTCCTCCTACATTTCAAAGATGTAGAGGTTAGTTGGTTACATGGGTGTAATCGGGCGGTGTGAGTTCATCGTGTGGGAAGAGTGCATCATTGTGCTGTATCCTTAAAGAACACCTCCCCCCCACCTTTGCTAGGTACTGCACTAAAAATACTTGGAAGATTGTATTCCATGTTTGAGTTGGAATATATTTATAGAAAAAGACCAGCAATATCATGAAGGATCCCACCCACCACCCTGCTCATGGATTGTTTGTCCCATTCCCATCAGGAAGAGGCTGCGCAGCATCATCTCCAGGACTACTAGACTCAAAAACTGTTAATTCCCTAAGCCGCCATGCTATCAACACTTCCACCCATTAACCCATCCCACCACCACTACATATACAACAGCCACTCCTCTCCCCAGCCTCTCAGCACCCTTCATCTCCCTCCTCATGCACTGCCACTTTATGCTTACACTCTTCACCCCTCACACCCACACTGACACACTCCGACTGTGTTTTCATAAGCCCTGCTGCTACCTAGAACTGTTCGAAGTTTGAAGCTAGAAGCAATTTTACTAACAAAGTACATACAAGTACATATACTACCCTGAGATTCATTTTCCTGTGACATTCACAGTAAGTACAAAGAAACACAATAGAATCAATGGAAATCTGCATGCAACAAGGTGGATGAACAACCAATGTGCAAAAAATAACAAAACGTGCAAATCCAAAATGAAAAAAAAATGTCTTGGTGCATGCTGATGAACTACTGAACTCAGCTGCGGAAGAACGACAGAGACATAAGCTAAAGTTTATTTTTATTTTTATAATAAAAGTTTTATTTTATTTAAAGCTTATTGAGACATAAGCTAAAGTTTATTTTTACAGCTTCTGACAGAACATCGGTGGCTTGACCGAGCAACACTGCAAGATGAATCATGGAAGATAGAACGTGTTCATAATGTTCTATGTTGTGCCGACCATGTAACCTACTCTAGAGACTGCCTAGAATTTCCCTAGTGCATAGCTCTCTAAGCTCCATATACTTCCCGAAGAGGCTGTTAAGAGACTCTATTGTATCTGCTTCCACCGCCTCCACCAGCAGTGCATTCCATGCCCCGACCACTCTCTTTCAAGAATCATTCTCGAAACACAAGGACCCCACAGTAAGTGCTAATTGGGAGTCCCCTTTATGTGCTGACAGTACGCAGCAAACCTATGCCTCTCAAAATAAACTTGACAAGATTAAACAGAAAGCACAGGTTCTTAACAACTCTAGATAAGACAACAATTAACAACTCCAGATTCACATGCCTGCAGGGCTCATAATAAACAAAATAAAATAATAAATAAATAAGCAATAAACACTGAGAACACGAGATGAAGATTCGTTGACAATGAGCTCATGGGGTTTTGGGAACAGTTCAGTGTCGGGGTAAGGGAAGCTGAGTGAAGTTATCCACTCTGGTTCGACAGCCTGATCTTTGAGGGGTAACTGTTCCTGAACCTGATGGTGTGGGACTTGAGGCTCTAATATCTTCTTCCAGGTGGCAGCAGTGAGAAGAAAGCCAAGAGTCATTTTATAATTTCTTGTCAAAATCATCTTATGTACAAATACTCCTGCACCTAGCGTCACTTTATGTACGTACCATCGGTCGTTGTACAGTATTGTGCAAAAGTCATAGGCACATGCAGTATATGGAGCTAGGGTACCTAAGACTTTTGCACAGTACTGTAATAATTTTATATATTGCACTATGCTGCTGCCTCAAAACAAAACAAATTTCATGACATATGTGAGTGATATGGGTGACATATGTGAGTGATTCTGATATGGGTCTCTGTTGTGGACTGAGAGTGGGAAGGGGGCAGGGAGAGGGGAATCATGGTTGGGAAAAGGGGAAGGGTGAGGGGAGGGAGCAGGAAACATCAGAGAGACATTCTGTAATGATCAATAAACCAATTGTTTGGAATCAAATGACCTTGCCTGGTGTCTCAGGGCTGGGTGTGTCTGCACCCGCACAGCCACCCCCGCCCCTGGCACTCCTCCTCTGCCACCTGTCTCACACCCCTCCTGTGGCGTTCAACCCTCTGTACTCCCTACACTCTTTGCTCCAGCCAGATTTACAAACTTGTTCTCTGCTCCACATTGACACGCACACATATATATATACGTGCCTAAGATTTCTGCACAGTGCTGCATGTAAGCTCACCTTATACGCATACGGCCACATTGGGTTTTATAAGATTGCTTTTATATTTATATTGATTGTACATTTTTATTGTGTTTTTTAATTCATTTTTTAATGCTGCATTGGATGCAGAGTAACAATCATTTTGTTCTCCTTTACCCTGTGCACAGAAGGATGTCAATAAATAGCCTTGAACAATCAGTAATAGTCTTGAACTATCGGAAATCAAAGGACAGGAATCTGTGCTTGTGACCAGAGGATCCATCAAAGGCACAGATGAGTGAGAAAAGACGATGAATGCTTGATAATTAATAACACCCATTGTAAAGTCCCTGTTAAAAGAAATGAGGGCATCCTTCACCCAGCACTTACCTCCTCAACATTTCTGTCCTTTTTTTCATCCCTTTAATACGTCAGAGCATAGGGAGCTCGAGGCAAGGGGAAGTAAGCCAGCTTCCAGCAGGTGTATACATACCTAACACTCGCGTGTCTACACTGGCACCTTTCATATCCCTAAGATATCTGAATTCAGCATTTAAAAGTTTACAGAATTCTGCATTTCAACAAGAGCATTCTCCATTTTCTGAGTTTCTCCTTGCAACAGATATGCTTTGGATCATTTGTCTTCTACCTCTTCTGGGCTGATGAAAAGTCATTGGCCCAGAACTCAGGTTTTCTGTTGCCCCGTCTGTCAGTGTTTCCTGATCTATGGGGACGAAAGTGCAGCCTAACTAAGGAGGCATCCTGATTCCTCTACCGTATACAGAGTAGAGATGTCTCTGGCTTTGATCTCCTTCTGATAGATTGTGGGAGGGAGGGAGGTAGAGAGAGAGAGAGAGTGGGAGAGAGAGAGGGAGAGAGAGAGGGGAGAGAGAGAGGGGGAGAGAGAGAAAGGGAGAGAGAGGGAGAGAGAGCAGGGGGAAGAGAGAGAGAGAGAGACAGAGAGAGAGAGAGAACTGAGACTCAAATTTAGCTACTAGCCTGCTGCATGTTACGGTACTGATCACAGAAATAATTTTGCAGTGAGGTCGAGATAAGCTACTGCTGAGGAATCTCAACCTGAAGGACCAAAGCAGATTGCTGTTTAGCACGGAATACAGTGCAAATCAACAGCACGCACCTTTCTTACTGTGAGAGGATGCATCTTGGAAGATCCCTGTGGCTGGCAGAATTGCTCTGCGATGCAAGTCTGATTAACAACTCGCCTCAGCCTCAGAAAACATAATTAATTAGCCCACCCATGTTCCTCTACAAAGAAATTCAATAATTTACTAGAGAACCAAGACACACGTCTTGTTCCTGCCTGGTTCTGTCATTGACTCTTGTATTGGGGTAACAACGTGAAGTGTTTTTCTTACATGGGGTTTGCTTAACTGAAAATTTGTTTACATCACTCTCTGCAGAAGCATTGATTTAGAGAGATCAAAAGCACAATGAAGAGGTAGGGAGGTCAGAACATGAAGCACAACACTTACTGCATGTTATCAATTTTGTCCATGATTAATCCCCTCCAGATTCCTAGAGGTGGATGTTTGTCACCTGCAGAGGTCACAAACAGATTGATAAAAATTAATCAGAATCACAGGGCTAGAGTAGGGTGTGGGAGGGTGGTGTCATGATAATTTTACTGAGCCAACTTTACCAGCTTTACTAGGCTGTGATAACTTTTCTGGACCAGATGTGAGTTCAAATCCCACCACGGCAGTTGAGGTATTTGATGCACCATCAATAACTCCCTCTGAGACGTAAAGACGAGATATCGGCTTTTATTGACTGGAAGAAGGAACAAGCAGTGAGTGACCACCATACTACATCCTGGAGACTGAGAGGCCGGGCTCAGGCCTTGATCACCTTTATACAGGGGTCTGTGGGAGGAGCCAGAGGAGCAGTCAGCAGGGGGCGTGTCCAGACAGGTATATGTAGTTCACCACAGTATTAACTTCAGACAATAAAATAAACTGCCAACAATAAAATGGATCTCAATTTTAATATGTAACTCCTAGACTGTTTTAAGTGCCACATGGGGAGGAAGTCTGCTATCCTGGCCTGTAGGTAACTCCAGGCCCATCAATGTGGTTGATCTGATGCCCCTTCAGTTCAGGATGAATTAGCAAAAATGCCAGTGTCCCCTTCTTATGAAATTGAAGAGCCTTCATTTTCAACTGGAAACGTTGACTCTGTTTCTCTTTGCACAAATGTTGCCTGACCTGCTAAGGATTTCTATTGTTTTCTCTATTTGTTATAGAACCATATGTTGATAGAGACCAGAAAGATGCCACTTAGCTACTGACCCCACAGTGATCACAAAGCACATATTAAGGTTGCCTGAGTATTTGCAGGTGTATATAATGTGTTATAGTTTGGCAACTTCAAAACTTACTGCCCGTTACACCACTGGTGCTTAGGGCTGCAATGAAGGTCCTCCATCTCTGGCAGTGTTCAGGGCTTCCTTTATCATGACAGTAACTTCCTCTCGGTTTTCACTACTGTCAGTCATGTAAGTCCTGGGTGGAGACTCAGGAATGCCATCACACTCAGATGTAGAAGGATTCTTCACTGCTGTTTCCATAACAATGTTGTTTTACCAGTCAGAGTTGTTAGCCCTGAGCTGAACCCCTGAACCTGGAGGACCGGTGGACCACTCTCAGTCTGGCCTCTGCCCTTTGACCTGTTTGACATTGGTGACCCTACCAAGAGCCAAAGCATAAAGCCCTGACTCCAGCCAGCACAGCTCTCCAGGTCATCGAGGCACGCAAACCTCCAAACCATGACAAGGTTGTAGTCCTCTTGACGGTTTGTAACTTCGAAACATTAAATTAATTCGAAGGAAGACATGGGAGGGTTTAATTTAAGCATGGTAGTGTGATGACATATGCAATTCTGAATCAGAATCAGAATTAGAATCAGATTTAATATCACAGGCATATGTTGTGAGATTTGTTAACTTTACGGCAGCAGTACATTGCAATACATGATAAATATGGAGAAAAACTGGATTACAGTAAGTATATATATATCTCTATTAAATAGTTAAGTTAGATAAGGACTGAGAAAGAACAATAATGGGGAAAAAAGTAATGAGGTAGTGTTCGTGGGTTCAATATCCAGTCAGGAATCGGATGGCAGAGGGGAAGAAGCTGTTTCTGAATCATTGAGTTTGTGCTTTCAGGCTCCTGTACCTTCTTCCTGATGGTAGCAATGAGAAGAGGGCATGTCCTGGGTGATGGGGGCCTTAATGATGTACATATTTATACATATAACCTATAAGGAACTATTTAAGTGATCAAGAATGCATAATCAACCAATATATACAGTATATACAAGATTACTCAAATATTACTGAAACATTAAATACACAGCAACTTGTACTGTTTGTGCTACAGGGGCTGCTGTGTGAAATGTCCCTGACTCTCTTTCCACACCATAGCTGTGGGTGTTGTTGATGAGGGTGATGCTATTGTTTTTGACTTCTGACTACAAGGTACCCAGGAAGGGATTGGGGTCAAACTGCATTGCAACTCATTAAATCCATTTACTTGAGCCTAGATGGTGGACTCTTTGGAAAGTGTGGGGTTGTGAACTGTGTGAAGATAGTGTACAGCTTCCCTAGGACTCCGTCCTTCTCATCTAAACTTGTTGGAGGATTTAAAAAAAAAGTTATTTTATTTCAGAGATACAGCATGGTAACTGGCCCCTCCGGCCCAACGAGCTCGTTCTGTCCAATCACACCCACGTGACTGAAGAAGTTCGGCATGGGTCCCCAAATCCTTAAGACTAACTCCAGGGGCACCATTGAGAGCATACTGACTGGCTGCATCACCACCTGGGATGGGAACTGCACTAACCTTGATCACTGGGCACTGCAGAGAGTGGTACGGACAGCCCGGCGCATCTGCGGATGTGAACCACCCTTCATTGAGGACATTTATACCAGCAGGTGCAGAAAGAAGGCCTAGAAGATAACCGGGGGCACCAGTCACCCCAGTCAGAAACTGGTTCAGCTGCTTCTGTCTGGCATTAAAGCCAGGGCCAACAGGCCAAGGGACAGCTTCTTTCTACAAGCCATTAGACTTCTAAATCCACATATCTGTACATTGCAGTGAAGTCATAATGCAAAGATTTTTACTCCCTCACATTGTGGGATGGATGTAAAATTTAAATAAATAAATAAATAAAACTACTATTCCCAGGACTTTATTCCCTGGAGCGTAGAAGAATGAGGGGAGATTTGATAGAGGTGTATAAAATTATGATGGGTATAGATAAAGTGAATGCAAGCAGGCTTTTTCCACTGAGGCTAGGGGAGAAAAAAACCAGAGGACATGGGTTAAGGGTGAAGGGGGAAAAGTTTAAAGGGAACATTAGGGGGGCTTCTTCACACAGAGTGGTGGGAGTATGGAATGAGTTGCCAGATGAAGTGGTAAATGCAGGCTCACTTTTAACATTTAAAAAAAACTTGGACAGGTACATGGATGAGAGGTGTATGGAGGGATATGGTCCAGCTGGAGGTCAGAGGGACCCAGCAAAAAAATGGTTCAGCACAGCCAAGAAGGGCCAAAAGGCCTATTTCTGTGCTGTAATGTTCTATGGTTCTATGGTACTAACCTGGACTTCTTTTAGTCTACATCCACACTAGACTGGATAATTTTGAAAACGCCGGTTTCACGTAAAAATGATAGGCATCCACACCAAGCGTTTTTGAAAATACCTCCGTCCACACTAAAACGGGTATTTGGGCAAATCTCCTCCTACAGGGCATGTGCAGGACCCACAGAAAACAAGCGACATGTTTGGGGTTGAAGCGCGCCGTGAAAGGCTTGAAACAATCCAGGGGACATCTTTGGATTGTGGGGGGAAACCGGAGCTCCTGGATGAAAGCCACAAAGTCACGGGGAGAGCGTAGAAACTCCTTACAGACCGCGGCGGGAAGTGAACCTGGGTCGCTGGTACTGTAAAGCGTTGTGTTAACTACTAATCTACTGTGCTGTCCCGGGTGTTCTCCAAGTGTGCCGTGGATGTCCGTGGCACTTCACCCGCTGGTGGGACTGCTGGAAGGCCTATGGTTTTTGCCTTCTTCCAATATCTGTAATGCTCATTATTGATTTGTTGTAGCCATCAGATAAAGTGGCATTTGGTTGGGAGTTCCTGGATATGGAGTGAGTGATGACAATGGAACTGTGAAATATTTCCAAGTCAGGATAGTGTACAACTGGGGGGGGGGGGGGGCGACCACCATGGCCACACAAGGCTCAGTTAACCTCCTTTCCCCGTGGCAAAAAGTAAATCCGTCTCATGCTGTTTCACCATGCTGAATGGATTTTGAACAGAGTATAGAACATAAAATATAGAACGTAGAACAGTACAGGCCCACAGTGTTATGCCGACCTTTTAACCAACTCAAAGATGTCTCAACATGACATCTCAACAGGCCCTCTCTATCATGAATGAAGGAGATATCGCTCCTGCCACTGCGAAGGGAGAGCTTGCTGTTTTGATTTTATAGTCTGCAGTGTCACTTATTCTGAGATCTCCCAATTTGAGAATCAGCAAACACTCTCTCGACTTTTGAGAAAAAGAGAGAGAGAGAGAGAGAGAGAGAGAGAGAGGGAGAGAGAGAGAGAGAGAGAGAGAGAGAGAGAGAGAGAGAGAGAGAGAGAGAGGGGGGGGGGAGAGAGTAATCGCTTGAGTGCAGAGATGTCTGACAGCCACACCCACAATGTTTTCATCTCCCACGTTGCGACATTGGCGGTAACCTGGAGATACCGAAATGCAAACCACTTGAGGAGTTCTGAAGAACTGAAGAACGAGAACCCTCCGGCTGTGAAGAAAGCAGTTTGTGCACAGCTGTAGATCATGGATTCTGACAGGTCACCAGCCTCCTTGTGAATCAGTTTCCTGATTCTGTGATGGTATGCCTCAATATTAGTGAGCCGGGAGATGGTTCTACATTAGTATGTGAGTTTTCCTCTCTATGAGTGACTAGCTAGTTATATGTTGTAAACAATAGACAATAGACAATAGGTGCAGGAGTAGGCCCTTTAGCCCTTCGAACCAGCACCGCCATTCAATGTGATCATGGCTGATCATCTACAATCAGTACCCCGTTCCTGCCTTCTCACCATATCCCTTGACTCCGCTATCTTTAAGAGCTCTATCTAACTCTTTCTTGAAAGCATCCAGAGAATTGGCCTCCACTGCCTTCTGAGGCAGAACATTCCATAGATCCACAACTCCCTGGGTGAAAAATTTTTTCCTCAACTCAGTTCTAAATGGCCTACCCCTTATTCTTAAACTGTGTCCTCTGGTTCTGGACTTCCCCAATATCGGGAACATGTTTCCTGCCTCTAGTGTGTCCAATCCCTTAATAATCTTATATGTTTCGATCAGATCCCCTCTCATCCTTCTAAATTCCAGTGTATACAAGCCCAGTTGCTCCAATCTTTCAACATATGATAGTCCCGCCATCCCGGGAATTAACCTCGTGAACCTATGCTGCACTCCCTCAGTAGTAAGAATGTCCTTCCTCAAATTTGGAGACTAAATGCTAAATAAACCTGTTGAGCATTCTTATAAAGGCAAGAAACAACTACAAAAACTTCCCTTTGAGGTGAAACTTGAGAAGTAACTGAATTATTGTAATCACACATCAGTGTATTCTAATTTGCTGAAAGGCCTTCAGATTGATAGGTTGATTGCTGGGTTTTGGTCTAAATAATAATTACTCAGCTGGAATGGTTGTAGCAGGGTTAGGCCGTAAAGCAGGGTGGGCCCATTAACTTACAAAATTTGCAATGCTAATGGACATGCTGACACTGAAAAGGAAAGGTCAGAAGGCGAGGTCTGTGTTTCAGGGCACATCAAATTTAAAAGCTTGAAGTAAACCAACATGTGATGATTACTAACGATTAAAAGTCAGTAGCTCTGGGACAGAGAAGCATAGATTAATATTTTATAGGCAATAATACCATCCCTGTCTTCTCATTTATCAAGCAGTTTCATTTTAAATCCAAAGTTTCCCATTCCTTGGTTGGATAAATCTAATTTTCCTGATTTTCTTTGGTGGTAGAAAAAGTTATGAACACGAGGAAGTCTGCAGATTGCTGAAAATCCGAAGTAACACACACACACAGAATGCTGGAGGAACTCAGCAGGTCAGGCAACATCTATGGAAGTGAATTAACAGTTTATGTTTTGGGCTGAGACCCTTCTTCAGGACTGGAACAGAAGGCAGTAGACGTCAGAATAAAAAAGGTGGGGGGAGGGGGAAGGAGGATAGATAGAAGGTGATAGGTGAAGTCAGGTGGGTGGGAAAGGTAAAGGGATGGAGAGGGAGTAATCTGATCAAGCCATCAATTCACTTTTATTGTCATTTCAACCATAACTGCTGGTTCAGTACATAGTAAAAATGCGACAACGTTTTTACAGGACCATGGTGTTACATGACACTGTACAAAAACTACACTGAACTATGTAAAAAAACAACACAGAAAAAAACTACACTAGACTACAGACCTACCCAGGACTGCATAAAGTGCACAAAACAGTGCAGGCATTACAATAAATAATAAACAAGACAATAGGGCAGTAAGGTGTCAGTTCAGGCTCTGGGTATTGAGGAGTCTGACAGCTTGGGGGAAGAAACTGTTACATACTCTGGTCGTGAGAGCCTGAATGCTTTGGATCCTTTTCCCAGACAGCAGGAGGGAGAAGAGTTTGTATGAGGAGTGCGTGGGGTCCTTCATAATGCTGTTTGCTTTGCAGGCGCAGCGTGTAGTGTAAATGTCCGTAATGGTGGGAAGAGAGATCCCGATGATCTTCTCAGCTGACCTCACTATCCGCTGCAGGGTCTTGCGATCCGAGATGGTGCAATTTCCGAACCAGGCAGTGATGCAGCTGCTCAGGATACTCTCAACACAACCCCTGTAGAATGTAAACACGAGGAAATCTGCAGATGCTGGAAATTCAAACAACACACACAAAATGCTGGTGGAACACAGCAGGCCAGGCAGCATCTATCTATAGGGAGAAACACTATCGACGTTTTGGGTCTCAGCCCGAAACGTCGACAGTGCTTCTTCCTATAGATGCTAAAGTCCCGGTAGTCATTGAGGCAGAACAATGAAGACTTCTTCAGCATGGGGACGATGGCAGCAGCCTTGAAGCATGTTGGAACAGTGGCGCTGCTCAGGGAGATGTTGTCAGTGAGCACCAGTCATCCTCTGAGCACTCTACCAGGAATGCTGTCTGGTCCAGCAGCCTTCCGTGGGTTGACCCTGCACAGGGTTCTCACATCGGCCACAGTGAGACACAGCACTTGGTCGTTTGTAAGAGGGGTGGACTTCCTCGCCACCACGTCACTTTCTGCCTCAAAACAGGCATAGAAGTTATTCAGCGCATCTGGGAGGGAGGCATCACCCGCACAGTCAGGTGATGTTGTCCTGTAACTGGTGATGTCCTGGTGATGATAGGAGAGGAAAGTGGACCACAGGAGAAAGGGAAGGAGGTGGGGACAAGGGGGAGATAATAGGCAGGTGACAAGAGGTAAGAGACCGGAATGGGGAATAGAAGAAGAGGGGAGGGAGAGGGTATTTTTTTTACTGTAAGTAGAAACTGATATTCACATCATCGGCTGGAGGCTACCCAAATGGAATATAAGGTGTTGCTCCTCCACCCTGAGGGTGGCTTCATCTTGGCACAAGAGGAGGCCGTGGAGGTGTATGGGCAAGTGTGGCATGTAGGCTGCTTGCCGGGACGGAGATTCATGGAGAGGGACAAATGGACAAGGGTATCATGGAGGAAGCAATCTGTGTGGAAGGTGGAGAGAGGGGGGACGGTTAAGATGTGTTCAATGGTAGGGTTCCTTTGGAGATGGCGGATGTTGCCGAGGATGATGTGTTGGATACGGAGGCTGATGGGGTGGTAGGTAAGGACATGAGGAACTCTATTACTCTTAAAGCGGTGGGAAGATTGGGTGAGCGCAGATGTTTGGGAAATGGAGGAGATGCAGGTGAGCACAGCATCAATGGCGGAGGAAGGGAAACCCGACTCTTTGAAGAAGAAGGACTTCTCTGATTTCCTGAAAAGGAAAGCTTCATCCTGGGATCAGATGAAGTGGAGGCGAAGGAACTGAGAAAAGGGAATAACGTTTTTACAGGAGATGGGTTGGGAAGAAGTGTAGTCAAGATAATCGTGGGAATCAGTAGGTTTATAAAGATGCTGGTTGACAGTTTGTCTCCAGAGATGGAGACAGAGATCAAGAAAGGGGAGGGAGGTGTCAGAAATAGACCAAGTGATTTTAAGGGCAGGGTGGAAGTTAGAGGCAAAATTGATAAAATTGACAAGTTCAGCATGGGTGCATCTTTTTTCCTAGAGATCCAATATCCACTTTAGTGTAGAACTGGAGCAATAGATGGCAGAGTGGCACAGCTAATGGAACTGCTACCTTATGACAGCAATGCTCTGGGTTCAGATCTGACCTCTGGCTCTGTTTGTACTGAGGCTGCACTTTCTCCCTGGTAATTACGTGTGGATTTCCTCCCACATCCTCAGGTTGTTGGTTAATTGGCTGCTGTAACTTGTCACAAGTGTGTAGATTGGTAGAACCTTGGAGAAGATAGAGCATAAGGGAAAAATTACTTGGGGATGGAGTGGATTGAATAGTTCTGTAAGCTGGCATAGTCTTGAATTACCTCCTCTATGTCATAAGGAAATATGGAAGTAAAATATTTGGGACCTGATGCCTCCAATACATCCTTGTGCTCATTGTCAGCACATTCCTGCAATAGTAAACTGAGTACAACGAGTAAAATTTTGACTCTGTTATAGAAAGTGTTCAAGATCAGAGACTCAAGTAAAGGGCAAATCCCAGCACAATTCATTCCCCTAGCTCTCTGTGCCTTGTGTTGTGCTGAAGGAACTGCTATGGTTGTTCATAACTCTATGTTTGAAAGAAGCTCCATCATGAACTTGGGGATAATATTAAATACCATTGATTCAAGGTCTCCATTGAGTTATGTTTGATCCAGATTACACTACACTTCATTCACAAACATGAGAAAATCCTGAGATGCAAGAAATACAAAGGAACACACACAGAATGCCGGAGGAACTCAGCAGGCCAGGTAGCATCTACGGAAAAGAGTAAACAGCCGATGTTTCAGCCCAAGGCCCTTCATCAGAACTCATGAAAGGTCTCAGCCCAAAAAACTGACTGTTCACTCTTATCCATAAATGCTGCCTGGTCCTCAGAGTTCTTCCAGCATTTTGCATGTGCTGCTCTGCATTTCATTCATTTTGAGGATGATTGAACATATATATTTTCCATAACACTAAACCTGATTCACTCTACACTCCACTCTGTTTTTGCTGTGTTCTATACAAGCAATGCCAAGTTGAGCTGAAGACTAATGCATGGTCCATTTAGTGCATAAGCCATTGCTACAAATGTATCACCATCATCACGTGAGGTGTTTTATGACATGGGCGATCGGGGTCTTATTCATGACCATGATTGTTCTTGGCAATTTTTTTTTTACGAAGTGGTTTGCCATTGCCTTCTTCTGGGCAGTGCCTTAGCAAGATGGGTGACACCAGCCATTATCAATACTCTTCAGAGACTGTCTGCCTGGCGTCAGTGGTTGCATAACCAGGACTTGTGATGTGCACCAGCTGCTCGTACAACAGTCCACCACCTGCTCCCATGGCTTCACATGACCATGAATGGGGGAGGGGGGCTAAGCAGGTGCTACACCTTGCCCAAGGGTGACCTGCAGGCTAGCAGAGGGAAGGAGCACCTCACACTTTGTTTGGTAGAGATATATCTCCATCCCACCACACAAGGTATAATTTTGTTAATAAAGGCCCCTCTTTCATGAATTTGGGCTTTGCTGTTAATCCTTTCACCGTGATCCATGTGGGCCTCTGTGGCGAGCTGTAGAGTATTGGGCTTCTAGGTTGCTCAAACGCCTGTATTTTCTAATTGTAGTTTTACCAAGAGCCGTTAAACCCCTGTGCTTTCTGTTTAACCTTATCAAGTTAGTTGTGACCGGCTTTCTTTTCTTTTCTTTCCTTTTTTTAAAACTTTTTTAAAATTGTATTTCAAGTAATTACAAAATAAAAGTATGCAAAAAAAATGTATATTACCCATCCTCCCCCTCCCCTTAACCCCTCCCCCCTAGCATCCCTATAGAAAAAAAAGAGAAAGAAAGAAAGAAAAAAAAGAAAGAAAGAGTGCCTGGATATCGGAAGATCCCCACATGCTCCATGGAGTTCGTAATAACTTTAGTATATATATTTTTTTCTTTCCCCAAATAACCAATTATTTCATCTTCAGAGCACCTATATATTTAACCCTGTCTTTTGTAAATAAGGGTGCCAAATTTTCAAAAAGTTTCATATTTATCTCTTAAATTATAAGTAATTTTTTCAAGTGGAATACAGCTATAAATTTCTTTCTTCCAACGATCTATACTTAAATATGTATTCAATTTCCAAGTAACTGCAATAGCCTTTTTGGCTACTGCCAATGCAATTTTTATAAATTCTTTCTGATATTTATTCAATTTGGGTATCGGTTTTATCCCTTCAATATCACCTAGTAAAAATAATATTGGATTATGTGGAAGTTGTATTCCAATAATTTGTTCCAATAAAACTCTTAAATTTGTCCAAAAAGGTTGAATTTTAGAACAAGACCAAGTAGAATGTAAAAAAGTACCAATTTCTTGGTTACATCGGAAACATTGATCGGATAAATTTGGGTTTAATTTATTTATTTTTTGTGGTGTAATTTCTATGATTATTTAATGTAGACTCCTGTTTCGTGCTGATATTGGAGTACTTGTGTGGAGAATGATTTGTCTTGTAGTGTCACTCAGTCATGCCATCAATGCTCTGTTGGTATTCCTATGTATAATCTCTTGTTTCCATCTCTACCTGGGAGTCTGTCATTCCTCCGCACCTGGGTTCAGTTGTTGCCAGCGTGCACCATGACACCTATGTAGGTTAATTTGAGCTTTCAGAGCTGATGTCCAGTCCTGGACCACTGCCTCTGTTTTATTGGTCATGTAAAGTAACGAGAATTGGTGTGGTTTCTTCTATATTACCATTTATTTTTGTTGTTTGCTCTGCTTTCTTGGTCACAGAAGTCTGGGACCAAAGGCACGAGCAAGCATCTCATACTGGAGTCTTGATTGCAGTGGATGAATATGATGTCTTCTGTGCCTTGTCATGCCCTTTGATCCCCATGGAGAGTTGCAGCACTGCCTTCCTGGCCGTTGGCTCCCACCCGGTCTGTCGGAGTTGCCCCTATCTCACCAAGGTATGAGGTTGCCGGTTATCCTGAACTGGTATAGCCCACCTGTTGAAGTGGTGGCCCACGGTGTGGCAATAACATCTTGGAGCCACAGGTGAAAGCTGAGTGTCTGGTAGAAACCAAAGGTGAGCGTACTGCTCCAGAATGGACACAACAAGCCCTTCACCAGAAACGTTATCCCCTCTTTGGACAACCCATACACCCATACGTTACGTCTGTGAGGGACTCCGACGGTCAGAGTTGACCGTGGATTTCGCATCCTAGCTGTCTAGATACACAAGCCTGGGTAGTAAGATATGGAGAGCAAGCTGTTGCCCATGTGGCAAACCCTCCCTGTCCATGCAACTGATGAACCCAAAAGAATGGCAGAGACTGATGCAGTTTGGTACCAGCAGTGTGGTAGGAGTTGCCAGTCAGCGTTGAACTCACTGTAGAAATTCCTTAGGGACTCCAGCTCTGGATTTTTCCCTCTGGGTTCACTCTGGAAATCTTCCCCATGACTGGGTATAGATACAAAGCAGCGGAGGTTGGAGATCAGAATTTTCCTTCTCTTAGATGAGCTGCCAACTGCGGCTGACGAACACCAACTGTCCAAAGCGACTGGTTTTAAGGCACCAGTAACCCACCTTGCTCCTTCTCCTGCCAGCTGAAACTGTTCCGCCAGGCTTATTAGCTAAGCCACCTGTGAAGCCCAGGAACTGGAGTTGGTTGTCAGAGGCTATTTGAAGTGTGTGCCATTGGGAGCATTTAATAGGTAGTGGGAGCTTGTCTCCATTACCATCCCCAGGCTATAACGATCTTTAAGTCTAGTGGGAAGAGAATTAGGGAGAGTTGATAGGGATATGAGCGAGAGTAGATTATAGGGATGTAAGTGGGGCAATTGGTTATTAGGGTGGTAAGGTAGTGTAGAGTTTAGCGTAGCACTGTTACGGCACCAGCATTTGAGTTCAAATCCATCAATGTCTGCAATGAGTTTATACGTTCTCCACATGATCATGTGGGTGATCATGGGAATGTGGGTTTCCTCCATCATTCCAAAGACATACGGGTTAATGGGTTAATTGGTTACATGGTGTAATTGTGCCAGAAGGGCCTGATACTGTGCTGTATCTCTAAACAAACAAGTGGGGCAATGGGTCTGATCAGATTGGTCGGAGAGACCATATAGAGTCAATGGTCCAAACGCTCTCCTCTTTCTTGAGGAAGTATGCAGTAGCAATATGAGAGTTAAAGTGAAATTATTAATTAGTGAACCAGAAAGGGATAGTCCCCTCAGTACTCCCTAAAGCTTGTGCTCCTCGTGGTGGGTCAGCCCTTGTTTAGTACCCTCTTTAACTATTTCACCTTCACTAGATCAGCAATTTATCACCCACGTTTGATTTACCATCTCAGGCAAGCGTGGATGTTGCCAAACCCTAATAACCAATAGCCCCTTTACTTGAGAAAAGCAAGCTAAGTACTTAAGCAAATAAAATTATAATTATGGCAACACGAGTGAATCTGCAGATGCTGGAAATAAATCACAAAATGCTGGCAGAACCCAGAGCAGGAGACTGATGAAGGGTTTCGGCCCAAAACATCATCACTACCTCCTCCCATAGATGCTGTCTGGCCTGCTGAGTTTTGCCAGCATTTTGTGAAAATTATAATTATGTAAGTTTTCCATAGTAGTTTTTGTTGTTCCTTTCCATGCATCTGGCACATCAGGTGGCAACCTTGCCATTTGTTTAGCATTTTTGTCTTCTTTTTACAAGGCTGAGTTGCTAGCTCAACGCTCAACCCAACATGGATGGAAAGCGCGCAGGGAACAGGCATGTGATCTTTCATTGATTCCATTGTTCTTTGGATTTACTGAGTGCACCTGCAAGAAAATGAATCTTGGGGTAGTATATATGGTGACATATATGTACTTTGAACTTTCTCTAAGGTGTCACTGAGAATGTACAAATTCTTTACAGACAGTGGTGAGAACTGAATGGTGATTGGTAACCTCTGCCCCTGTAAAATGATGGTGAAGACCACTACGCTACTGTGCCAGTCATTACTTGAGTAAATATTACCCAAATATCAATACTGCCGATAGTTAAACATGTTGATGCGATGTAACAGGATGGAGATATGAGATCAACTGGTTCAAAATTCTCTTTGGTGGTATGGTGCCATTGATTAGAACCTAAAGTCCTGGCCGAATGACTCAGAGGTAGAAATTCACCTTACCAGAACATTTAGGTCAGACCAGGCCAGGAGATCGGCTACAAGTCATTCCTGACCACTGTGACCACTCTCCAAAGGTCTTCACCTTAAGGTTAGTCAATACAATTGCTTGAAGTTCAAAGACCGTTATTGTAACAGTAAAGTTCGGCTTGGCATGATAGAACTAGCTCCATCACTACATCTAGACCCACCAATGTTCCCCCTGAAACAGGGTGACTTGAGATGGGGAGCATTTGCTGATTTTTGCCATTGTTGTCCACATCTGGTAGGTGAATTTTTAAAAACATCGCTTAAGATGAGGGAGAGAGCTTTGTGGAAGAGGTTGTGTGGATATGGCTAGAAACCATGGCTTGAGATTAATGATGTTTGTCCTTGATTTAATTCATTTTCTCAGAAGGTCAGTATGGCTCCTTGAAAGTATTGGCCTTTCATACGTAACCTTGCATTGTCAATCATCAGATGCTGCATTTTGAAGTTTGTCAGTAATGATATTCTTGTTGGCTGTTCAATGATATTTGCATCTAGAAGATGCTTCTGCATCTGCAATATGGTGTTACAGAGGTTAAGTGTCCAGAGAATAAGAATCCAGAGCCCTGAGTTCAAATCCCACTCTGATAGCTGTGGAATTCGGAAAACACTTACTGGCGGAATTGTCAAATACTCGAGGCTAAAACTGAGAAGGGGGAAAGTTCAAAGGAGATTTGTGAGGTAAGTTATTTCACATAGAGAGCAGTAGGTGCAGGAATGCACTGGCACCAAAGATAGTAGAAACAGAGAAGATAGCAATGATTAAAAGGCATTTAATGAACAAGCCGGGAGTAGAGGACCTGCTGTAATTTTTATTTAGAGGTATAGCGCAGAACAGGTCTCAGAACAGGAGGTGAGTTATTAACTTCAAACTTTCTGCATAATCAAAGAGTTGAACTGCATGTGCATGTAATGAGAGCTGTATAACTCATCTCCTTTTATATATATACATATACATACATACACACACAAACATTTGTGTTTATATATATATATATATTAGTTAAATTAAATAAGCAGTGCAAAAATGGAAATAAAAAAGTAGTGAGGTAGTGTTCATGGTTTCAATGTCCATTCTGAAATTGGATGACAGTGGGGAAAAAACTGTTCCTGACTTGTTGAGTGTGTGCTTTCAGCTTGCTGTACCTCCTTCCTGATGGTAACAATGAGAACAGGGCATGTCCTGGGTGATGGCGGTCCTTAATGATGGATGTTCCTTTCTGAGGCGTTGCTCCATGTTCAGGGACATTCCTGCACAGGCTCATTGCTAACTGACCAGTTATTAATCTTCTGACACACATAATTCTTGATGTGCGTGGGAGGGTGAGTGAAGCTATTCAGTGCAATTGAATTTAATTCCTGAGTTGTTTCAGCCAGAGCTAGTAACTATTGATTGCGACTCTCAGTGCATTGTGAGCAGCTGTCTGTGATGGATTACAGACCGACCTATAAATTCACTTTCCACTGAGGAACCAGATAAAATCCAGACAGCCCTAATATGAATCAATTCAACAATTCACACCGGAGCTTCTTCCTTCCATGCAATGAGCTCTCTGCCAACGTTACTGGAAACCCCACCTCCCAGAACAGGCAATAATCTCCATCAAGGAATCCTGATGTCGCCACACGTTCTGGCTCGAACATAGCATGCCCACGATGCTCGGCAGATCAACACAGTACCTATCAAGCAACCACAGGAAAACAAGCCCCATTACTTGATCCCACCCACCTACACATGCAGACAATCCTCCAACCCCAGGCCAAGCCTCTGGGCCTCTGGACTCGTACATCCTCAGATATTGGGCCTCCAATTTCCCCAGTGGACTCTCAACCTTACAGATCCATAGCTTTCATCATTAGGCTTCGATTTTCAGACTTCTGATCAACCTTCAGGCTTCAGTTTTTAGTGTTGACCCCAGGACTAGCCGATGACAGGACACTGATCTCCAGGCCTCCCAATCCTGACTCATCACCTCGCGTACCTAAGGGCCACCAGCCCTCATATCTCCTGCTTCCATGGACATCCGATCATGGAAGAACTGGGGAACTCACCAACTCGGTGGGTCACCAGCCCTTGTCTTTACTGGCCCACATCCACTAAGCTTGCCAGCTTGACATCCATGGTTTTAAGTGCCCATGAGCCCTTGAAAGTTTAAAGAGCCGATTGTTTTAATGTAGAGCAGGGGTTCCCAACCTTGGGTCCATGGACCCTTCAGTTAACATTAGGGGTCCATGGCACAAAAACAAAGATTGGGAACCCTTGATCTACAGCAACACACACAAGATGCTGCAGGAACTCAGCAGGTCAATCAGCATATGTGGAGAGGAATAGGTGGTTGAATTTTTAGGCTGAGACCCTTCATCAGGACTTGAAAGGAAGGGAGAAGAAGCCAGCTAAAAAGATGGGGAGAGGGGGAGGAGTAAAGGCGGTAGGAGTTAGGTGAAGCCAGGTGATAAGGAAGGAAGGTGGGTAGGGAAGAGAAAAGCTGGGAGGAGATAAGTTGAAGAACAAAAGGGCTGAATAAGTGGGAATTTGATAGGAGTGGAGAGTGCACCATGCACTGTGGAGAAAGGGAAGGAGAAGGGCACCAGAGGGAGATGATAGGCAGGCGAGGAGAAGAGAAGAAGGTAAGAGTGGATCTGGAATAGGGAATGAGAAAAAAGAGGTGTGGGGGGGGGGAGAGAAATTACCAGAATTTAGAGAAATTTTTAATCTTGCTCTGAATTGGAGTACTCCAGCAGAAGAGGTCTCATTGCAACTGAACGTTTTGAGTTTCAAAAACATTTTCAGTAACACAAGTTGCTTCAACGATTGTGTTCACAGAAGTGAAAGTTCTAACTAACTTCTGCCACGTCGGCATAGAAGTGGGGAAAGAAATGAGTGTACTTTGGCGCAAAGGGTTAACACGGTCTGATCTAGTCACAGACTTCTGGCATGAATTGTGTGTATGCCCAGTGACCATTTTATTAGGCCTTCTGATGTTGTAGCCTATCTTCTTCAAGGTTCAATATTTAGTGTGTTCAGAGAGACACTGTTGCAATGCATTAGCATTTGAGTTGCTGTTGGCTTCCTATCAGCTTGAACCAGGTTGGCCATTCTTTTCTGATCTCTACTACTAGCAGGGCATTTTCATCTACAGAACTGCTGCTCGCTGGATGCCTTTTGTTTTCCGCACCATTTCTGTAAATACTAGAGCAGGGGTTCCCAACTTTTTTTTCACCATGGACCGCTAACATTAACTGAAAGGCTCGTTGACCCTGTGTTGGGAACCCCTTCTCTAGAGAACGTTGTGTATGAAAATCCCTGGAGATCAGGAGATCCTCAAACCACCCTGTCATTCCTTGGTCAAAGTTACTCAGGCCACATTATTTTCCCCATTTTGATGTTTGGTCTGAACAGCAACTGAACCTCTTGACCATGTCTGGCTGATTAGATACTTGCATTAATAAGCAGATGTGCAGATGCACCTAATAAAGTGGCCACAGAGGGTATTTGTCTAAGTAACAGTCTAGGTCAGGATGAGTGAATTGGATTGAAGCAGAATTGAGATCATGTGCTATGCAATGATAGTGTGAAATAGTTTAAAATTACCCGTGCTTTGGTGCAGAGCCTCTATCCAACAAGGTTGCAAGGGGATTTTTATTTATTTTCCATTCTTGTTGAATGACTTGATAGAAATATATTATTACAGCACTGAACAATGTAGCTGTATGAGATGATGTGGTACTGTGCAAAATAAAGTCTACAATCATGATAGAGACAGTCCCTCTGATTATAATTATGGGGGAAAGTGCTTTCAAATAGTGGCTTTTGCAGATTAAAGACCATAAGACATAGGAGCAGAATTAGGCCATTCGGTTCTTCAAGTCTGCTCCACCATTCCATCACGGCTGATTTATTATTCTTCTCAATCCCATTCTCCTGCCTTCTCCATGTAACCTTTGATGCCTGTACTAATCAAGGACCTGCCAACCTCTGCTTTAATTATGCCCAAATACTTGGCCTCCACAACAGTCTGTGACAATGAATTCCACAGATTCACCTCTCTCTGGCTACAGAAATTCTTCTTCATCTCTCTTCTATATGGATATCTTTCTATTCTGAGACTGTTCTGTCTGGTCCTAAACTCTCCCCTATAGGAAAAACCCTCTCAGCATGCACTCTAAGACTTTCAATGAGATACCCCCCATTCTTCCAGTGAGTACAGGCTTCATCATCTCTGTGTGCACCCTCTTGGGAGGATTGTGGAAAGTTTAACAGATTGGGCAAGGATTTGATGGCATTTAATATGGAAGAAATAACTCTGAAAGAAAAAATGAGGTATAGAAATGGATGGTAAATGATAAAGAGTTCAAAGCCATAGGGGAGCATTATCGAAGTACACATGTGTCACCATTTACTACTCTGATATTCATTTTTTCTTACAGGTATTTACAAAATAAAGAAATACAATAGAATTTATATATACACAGAATGACAAAAAATAATACATTAAGAAACAGGGATGTATGAGCAATGGTAAAATGTCTGTGAATGTCTTATTGAGTCATTGGAGACACAATTTTTATAGAGTAATACAGCACAGAAACTAGCCCTTCAGTCCAACTGGCCCATGCTACCCATGGCATCCTCCCTGCGGGTCACAGTTGCCCATGTTCAGCTCATAATCCTCGAAGTCTCTCTCCTTCACGTACTTATCCAGATGTCTTTTAAATGATGCAATCGTACCCTCCGTGACCATACCCATTGGCAGCTCATTCCAGGTGCTCACTACCATCCGTGTAAATAAATACTTCTCTGGTCTCTTTTAGATCTTAACCCTCTTATCTTTGTCTGTCCCCTCCAATTTTGGACTCCTCATCTCTGCTGAAAGGACTATGACAATCCACTTTATCCATACCCTTCATAGCTTTATAAACTTCTATCACATCACCGCTCATTTCCCTATGCTCCAAGGAATAAAGATCCAGAGTGGCCAACCTCTCTTTATAAATCAGGTCTTCTAGTTTAGATAGACTATGCTTTTCCTCTGAGTATGTGGGTTTCCTCTGAGTCCTCTGGTTTCCTCCCACAGTCTAAAGGCACACTGCCTATTTGTTGTAAAATGATACAACAGGTTCATAACAGTTTATCACCTTTTTATTTTTCATTGGCTAAGCACTAAACATGCTATACCTGTGTGCTTTCTAATTGGCCCTTCCTTATCTTAGGAAGTTGACCTTAGCTCAGTATAAGAGTGTCTGTTTCTGCAAAAATTGCCAACTTGCCTTTGTCTTTTCCTTAGTTTCTTTGTTCTTCCACATGCTCTGTGCTGGTTTCTTTGTTTTAAAATTTCAGTAAACGTTTGTGAAGCAACAAGTTTTCAACTCATTCTTGGACTCCTAGAAGAACCTACAGATCGAGAATCACCAGATCCGACATTCGGTTAACTGGTCATTGTAAATTGTCCTGTGATTTAGGCTAGGAATAAGTAAGCTGGGCGTTATGGGCTCATTGATCCAGAACAGCCTGTATGGTGCTGTTTCTATAAATAAATGTCTTCTGCACCATTTCCAGCTCGACAATGTTGTTCCTAGAGCAGGTTAATGAAAATTGTATAAAATGCTTCAAATGTAGTGTCACCAATGACTTACATAATGGCAGCATAATGACGCTATTGCTAAACTTGACGTTCTGACTGATGTAGTCAACATGCTAAATGCCTTCTTCACCATCCTTTCCACTTGTGTGGCCACTCTCAGTGACCTTTGTACCTGTACTCCTGGGTCCCTCTGTTCCACAATACAGGTGTCCCTCAATTTTCGAACGTACGCTTTACGACACCTCGCTGTTACGAAAGACCTACATTAGTTACCTGTTTTTGCTAACAGAAGGTGTTTTCACTGTTACGAGAAAAGGCAGCACACGAAAAAAGGCAGAGCCTCCCCCGGAACTGCATTCTAGCTGGCATTGCTTAAGCACGTGCCTGTGAGCATCTGCGCTTTATGTCGATTTATTTTGTGCATCCGTTAACAAGATGAGTGCTAAGGTATCGGAAAAGCCTAAAAGAGCTCGTAAGGGTGTTACACTTAGCATAGAACTAGACATAATTAAGCATTTTGATCGTGGTGAATGAAGTAAGGACATAGTGAGTTTGGCTAAGGAAGCTGGGTTTGTGGAAGTTGATGAAGATGATGTTGAAAATGTATTGGCATCCCATGACCAAGAACTGACAGATGCAGAGCTAATGCAATTACATGCGGAAAGGATAACAATCGAAACCGAACGCAGTAGCGACGGTCCGAAAGTGAAGTAGTCCAGGAACTAAACGTGAAGCAATTGAGTGAGATTTTCACTGCGATTGGCAACGGTGCAATGATTGCAGTAAAGTATTTCTACTTTATATAGGCTGTGTATTTATCATATCATTCCGGCTTTTACTGTATGTTAGTGTTATTTTAGGTTTTATCTGTTATTTTGCATGATTTTGCTAGTTATCTTTTGGGTCTGCGAACGCTCACAAATTTTTCCCATCTAAATCAATGGTAATTGCTTATTCACTTTACAACATTCCGGCTTACGAACAGTTTCATAGGACCGCTCTACCTTCGGATAGCGGGGGAAATCTGTACTCGTCAGTGCCCTGCCATTCACTGAATAGGTCCTACCCTGGTCTGAATGTTCAAAATGCATCATCTCACACTTCACTAAGTTGAAACCCATTTGCCATTCTTCGGACTATCTCCCTAACTGATTAAGATCTCTTTGTAGCTCATTGGATATGCTTCACCATCAACAAGATGTTCTAATTTTGTATCACTAGCAAATTTGCTAGTTGTTCTATATACATTCACATCCAAATCATTTATAGAAATAATGAATAACAGAGATCCCAATCCTGACCTTGGGCTCTCCACTCGTCACTGGCCTCCAGCTGGAGAATGAATTTTCAATCATCACCCTCTGCGTCCTATCATTTAGCAATTCTGAATCCACCTCACTTGTCCCCAACCCTCGGATCCCATGTGACCTAAACACCCACATCAGCCTGCCATGCAGCACCTTATTAAAGTCCATAAAGACCATATCCACTGTCTTACCTTCATTAATCCCCTTAGTTACCTCTTTGAAAAACTCCACAAAACTCCAAATGTATGTCCTCCCAACACACAAAAACATGCTGACTGTTCCTAATCAGTCACTGAACTGAGGTAAATCATCCACGGTCAGTCAATGTGTTGAGGTAAGTCTGAAAGAGAAGAAAATGATTTAATTTAACATAATTTTTATGAATACAGGGTTTTGTGATTGTAACTGTATTTTTAATACAATGTATTTGGTGCTATTTTATTTTTTTTCTTTTGACTTATATATCTTCTTGTACACTGTATCCCTTTATGCAGAAACTAATAAAAATATTGAAAGAGAAAAAATGTAAACATGTAAAAAAAAATCAATACACAAAATGCTGTAGGAACTGACCAGGTCAGGCAGCATCTATGGAGTGAAACTAACAGTTAACATTTCAGTGGAGAGCCTTCAACTGTGCTATTTCCCTCCATAGATGCTGCCTGACCTTTTGAGTTCCTCCAGCACTTTGTGTGCTCCAGCATCTCATCTGCAACCTCTTGTATCTCCATATCTGTTACATTGCTGAATAGTAAGGCTTTCTTTTCTGCATTCAGTTCGTCCACATGAGCTAACCCCACCATCACTGACCGTGGGTTCCACTTTCCCTACTGCAGAAAATCCCAATAGAAATGACTTTGCAGCAGTTCTCAAAGTGCATGTCAGAGACAATCATAAACTGAACTCCCACTCCAATTGATTGTGAAATTGAAATCAATAAATCTAGTTATATGTGAGAAGGCACAATAGAAAATTAACCTTGATAAATTTCTGAAATCTCATTAAAAGATTTGTGCGCTTACTGATAACAGCTCCTTGCCTTTGTGGACTTGATTAAGCTTACTTGTAGCTTCAGTCCCACTGTGTTTTTAACCCTTTCATCCCTTGGGATGGAGGCTAAAAGATGGATGATAAGTTTACTGCATTTCAGCAACAGCACTCAGAATATCTGGAGAAATTGTGCTGGGCAGCCCATTTGCATGATGGATATTCACTTTCCAGGGCCTGAAAGGCTTTTGATAACCTTAGCTTTCTAACACAGCAGCATGACCTTTCCAAAGGGCTGGAGTTCTTTATGACAAATTAAACTTATGATCATTATTCCTTGTTTAGCTTCCTGTGGTAAACGAGAACCTATCTTTAGCTCTTAATGTAAATCAGTTGTATGGTCCTGTAAGTACTGTATAAAAGTCTTAGGCACATATATATAGCTAGGGTGCCTAATAGTTTTGCAAAGTACTGCATTGTTAGTGTGGAGTGGAGTGCGAATTTGTAAATGTGGCAGGAACGAAAGATGTTGGGAATGGCAAGGGTGAAGAGCTGTGGGACTAGTGGCTGAGAAGGAGTTCCAAGGACAGAGTTGGTGTGGGTTCAAACACACCCAGCCCTGAGACAACAGGCAAGGTAATTTGATTCCAAGCAAATGGATTATTGATAATTACAGAATATCCCACTGGTGCTTCCTGCTCCTTCCCCTTTCCCTTCTCCTTTTGATGTAGTCAATGCTGTTCACTGTATTCTTTGATGTTTGGATATACATGCAACATATAAAGCTAATCTTTAAACGTTCATTCTTTATTTACAATGGTCTCAAAATAATACTTTTAATTCATTGTTATGTGAATAGACTTTGAATAATTTATGTTGTTGAAATTAGACTGACCTAAAGGGGAAAGCACATATGTCAGGTTACTCTACGAGTTTTTCATGGCTTGCCTCAAGAGAAATAGTTACTGTTGTTGCTGCTATGGATACGTTTTGGAGTATGCTGGATTGCTACTCAACTGCTCTACTGTTCCTCATTCAAGGAAGAGTTACCTTCCTGTTAAACCATTCAGAGCTTCAAAGTTCAAAGTAAATATATTATCAAAGTAGGCACAGTACTGTGCAAAACTCTTAGGCACTCTAGATTTGACATGTTTTCAGATGGTATGGGTTCCAGTGAGCTCTGATCTCAACATCATTGAAGTTGTTGAGAATTACCTAGAGTGACAGAAGCAAATGAGACAGCCAAAGCCTTCAGAAGAACAGTGACAAGTTCACCAAGATGCTTGGAACAACCTATCAGCCAATTTTCTTGTAAAACAGCATGACAGTGTACTTAACAGAACGGGTGCAGTTTTAAAGACAAGGCTGGTCACACCAAGCATTGATTTGATTTTGTTTTTTTTTTACTGTTTACTGCTCTTTATATTTAATTTTTTGACATTTAGAAACCTTACATTTCAGTATTTTTGAAAGAATTTTTGCTTTACATTTTAAAAAAATATTTGCATAAGACTTTTGCACAGTACCGTGTATGTCACCATGTATTACTTTGAGATACCTTTTCTTGCAGTCACTTACAGGAAAGTTAAGGTTAGTTAAGAAGGTTCAGTCATTAGGTATAAATGCTGGAGTAATAAAATGGATTCAACAGTGGCTAGATGGGAGATGCCAGAGAGTAGTGGTGGATAATTGTTTATCGGGATGGAGGCTGGTGACTAGCGGGGTGCCTCAGGGATCTGTTTTGGGCCCAATGTTGTTTGTAATATACATAAATGATCTGGATGATGGGGTGATAAATTGGATTAGTAAGTATGCTGATGATTCTAAGGTAGGAGGTGTTGTGGATAATGAGGTGGGTTTTCAAAGCTTGCAGGGAGATTTATGCCAGTTAGAAGAATGGGCTGAATGTTGGCAGATGGAGTTTAATGCTGAGAAGTGTGAGGTTCTACATTTTGGCAGGAATAATCCAAATAGAACATACAGGGTAAATGGTAGGGCATTGAGGGATGCAGTGAAACCGAGAGATCTAGGAATAACAGTGCATAGTTCCCTGAAGGTGGAGTCTCATGTAGATAGGGTGGTGAAGAAGGCTTTTGGAACGCTGGCCTTTATAAATCAAAGCATTGAGTACAGAAGTTGGGATGTAATGTTAAAATTGTACAAGGCATTGGTAAGGCCAAATTTGGAATATTGTGTACAGTTCTGGTCACCAAATTATAGGAAAGATATCAATAAATTAGAGAGAGTGCAGAGACGATTTATTAGGATGTTACCTGGGTTTCATCACTTAAGTTACAGAGAAAGGTTGAACAAGTTAGGTCTCTATTCATTGGAGCATAGAAGGTTTAGGGGGGATTTGATCGAGGTATTTAAAATTTTGAGAGGGATAGATAGAGTTGATGTGAATAGGCTGTTTCCATTGAGAGTAGGGGAGATTCAAACGAGAGGACATGATTTGAGAGTTAGGGGGAAGAAGTTTAAGGGAAACACGAGGGGGTATTTCTTTACTCAGAGAGTGATAGCTGTGTGGAATGAGCTTCCTGTAGAAGTAGTAGAGGCCAGTTCAGTTGTGTCATTTAAGATAAAATTGGATAGGTATATGGACAGGAAAGGAGTGGAGGGTTATGGGTTGAGTGCGGGTAGGTGGGACTAGGTGAGATTAAGAGTTCGGCGCGGACTAGGAGGGCCGAGATAGCCTGTTTCCATGCTGTGATTGTTATATGGTTATATGGTAAAGATGTACAATAAAATTTATGAAAAACCATACATAAATAATGACTAACAAACAACCAATGTGCAAAATGGCATTAATGTGGGGCACTTCGCAAAGCAAGAGCCCATAATCTTTATATGTACATGCAGATGTACAGAATAGAGACTGACCCTTCCACTCATTATGTGCATACAGCTTTTTTGCCTTCTTACACTAATCCCATATGCCTGCATTAAGAATGTTACCTTCTAAACCTTGCCCGTTTAAGTGTTTGTGCAAATCCCTCTTAAATGTTGTAATCACACCTGTTCCAAGCATCTCTACTGACAGCAAGTTCCAGATATCAACCTCTGTGCAACCAAACTTATCCCTCAGGTCCCATTTAAAAGTCCTTCCTGTCATCTTAAACTAATGCCCTCTTGTTTTTGATATCCCTACACGGGGAAAAGCAATATGCTATAATTACCAGATTTTCAGTTTATTGCAGGGTTGATTAACTGAACTGTTTCTACTGACAGGTGAAAGGGCAAAGGTGGCTTATGATGCCTTAAAACCAGTTGCTCCTGACAGATGGGGCTCATCAGTCATCGTTGGCAGCTCAGCTAGGAGAAGGAAAACTCTGATCTCAAACCTCCGTGGCCTTGCGGCTATACCCACTCATGGGGAAGTCTTCGGGAGTCAACCCCGAGGGAAAAATCTGAAGCTGGAGTCCGTAAGGCAGTCGTACGTTAGGTTCAACGCTGACTAGCAACTCCTGCGATGTAACTGGTGCCAAACTGTATCTGTCTCTGCCATTCCTTTGGATTCATCAGCCAGGAGGAGAGGAGAAGTCTGCTGAATGAGCAACAGCTTGCTCTCCATGTTGTACTGCCCTGGTACGTGTATTACGTAGACAGCTACAATCCAATATCCATAGATGACCTTGGCCAATGGGGGGGGGGGTCTCACTAGGATTAGTTGAAGGAAGAGTAATTACCAGAAATAGATCCAGTGGGCTTTTCTTGTGAGAACTTTAATCACTAGGTTAGTTGGCTCCTGAATATTTGGAGCAGTTTTTATATTTGGCATGCTGGTGTACTGTGCAAGGTGGATACTTAACAAGAGATACTCTGTGTTTGGGATCATAACTTGACCTTGAGGGAAACTGAGAACATTTATTATGACCGGAACAACTTCTTGGCTGACACAAACAAGAGAAAACCAGAGAAGGTGTAAGATGCTCTTGCCCTCCGCTAGCCTGCAGGTCACCCTTGGGCAAAGTGTAATACCTGATTAGTTCTCAATCAAGGTTACATGAAGTCATGGAGCAGATGGTGCATATCACAAGTGCTGGTTATGCAACTACTGATGCCAGGCAGATAATCTCTGAAAAGTATTAGTAATGGCTGGGATCACCCGTCTTGTAAAGACACTGCCCAGAAGAAGGCAATGGCAAACTACTGCTGTTGAAAAATTTGCCAAGAATAATAGTCATAGAAAGACTATGGTCACTTACGTCAATACAACACAGCACATAGTGATGATGGTGATGGTGATGGTGTGTGTGTGTGCGCGCGCCCTTAACTCCTGGTGGTGTTGTGGGGCACCGTCATGACAAGGTTTTTGCAGCGATCTTCTTGGTGATTACTCATTGTACGACGTGTCTTGGGCATCTGAAACCTGGCGGAGCCCATCCCTCTCCAGTGATGATGATGATGAGAACTCACAAATCACCAAAGAATTTGTGATAGAGAATAAAATTCACTGCAGGAAATTATACTCAAAGTTCAAAGTACATTTATTATTAAAGTATGTGCATGTCACCATATACAACCTTGAGATTTGTTTCCTTGCAGGCATTTACAGGAAAATAAAGAATAAAATAGAATTTATGAAAAACTGGAAATAACAAGAATGAGAAACAACTAACGTTCAGAAGAAGACAAATCATGAAAATAATTAAAAAGTAAATAAATAATACTGAGTTGTAGAGTCTATGTGGAGTCAGTCCAGTGCTGAGGTGAGCGAGAGAATATGTGAAATGAATGGGAGTAAATTAGCATGAAATTTATTTTTTCAACCTGCATTCTTTAAGTATATGTGTAGATGATGTGGCTTCACAACTTGGACTACTTTGTAGAAACACAACCTCACCTTCCTCTTGTAAAGTGGGGGCGACACCTGTAACTTTCCACCTTGCTAGGCTTTTGCTTTAGATTTAAGTGATATTTCTTACGTCTTTAGATTATTAAAGGTGCAAATATTAAATTTACGAGCTCAGCTTTTGGATATGTGTATCATTGGCTGCTTCCTTAAACTGTTGCAATACCTCTGGTAAGACAAAGGAGATGAGGAAATGCACACCAGTCCTCACAGTGGGATCAGAAGTGCAGAGTGTGAACAATTTCAATTTTCTGGGTATTAATATCTCTGAGGACCTAAGCTGGACCCAGCATATTGATGCAGCCATAAAGAAGGCAAGACAGTGGCTATATTTCATTAGGGGTTTGAGGAGATTTGATATATTACCAAAAGCAATCACAAATTTCTACAGATGTACCGTGGAGAGCATTCTAACTGGCTGTATCACCATCTGGTATTGGTTTGGAGTTGGGGGGGGGGGGGTAGGTTTGTGGATACTGTTTGAGGTATGCTGCAGAGAGTTGTAAACTTAGTCAGCTCCCTCAAGGGCACCAGCCTCCGTTGTATTATTCAAGGAGTGGTGCCTCAAAAAGGTGGTGTTCATCATTAAGGACCCCCTCACATGGGTCATGTTCTCATTGCTACCATGAGGAAGGAGGTACAGGAGCCTGAATCTCCTTTCACATTTCGATGATTCATCTGGATTCAGATTTCTGAATGGAGATTGAACCCATGAACACTACCTCACTACTTTCTTTAATTTCTATTTATTGCACTACTTAGTTAATTTAACTGTGTGTATATATACTGTAATTCCCAGCTGTTTTCTTTCTGTATTATTATGTACCGCATTGTACAGTTGCAGCAAAGTTAACAAATTTCATGACACATGCCGATGATATTAAACCTGATTCTGATTCTAAAACTGCTCCCACAGTTAAGGACAGAGTTTCTGGGTGTAGATCCACTGAAAATACCATCGGAGTGTGAGTGTGAGTTGGAGGGGAAAGCAAAGGTGGTGGTATTTCTTTGAGCACTTGGTGACAGAGGTTGCATGCTTGGCTGGTACTGTTGGAGCAGTCTCAAATACTCTATGATCAGAAAATAGATGAATATGCCTTAATTAAAGTTCATCATTGAGCAGAGAGATTGGTGGAAGAGGCTGGGTTCATTACTGTTTGATCCAGCCACTCTTTGATGCCCTATAATGTGTAAACAGTGCATAAATCCTTCTCAAGAATCTCCACCTTGTCATCATGGAGAGCCTAATCGACTCCTGAGATGCTGATAGCAGTCTGGAGTTTAACCATCTAGCACTTAGCTGATGGTAGGGTCACCCATGGCGGTAAGGTCAATGTGATGACAGTCAATTAATGATCCAACTAAAACCTTAACAGTGGAGCAGGCAGAAGGTGATGATGCATCACAACAGCAGTGAAGGTGGAGGAAGGCTGCATCAGTAAAGGGTCTCCAGTTATCTTGCTTGCTGTGCCACTGGACCCTGATCCTGATCTGCCAAGGACTGTGTGATGGCTGCCCATGCATCAGCCTCTCCACATTAAACAAAGTCAAGCACAGATGTTCTCCATTAAAGGATCCACCCTAACATCCTGGTGACCCACTAATAGTAAGCCATTAGGAGAACATCATACTTAACTTGAGAGATCACAATATAAATTGAACTGAGATCAAATACAAGTTGAGTGATAGACATAATTGGCTAAATGGCCTGCTGTTGTAGATACACTCAGTGGCCACTTTATTAGGTACACCTGTGCTCTTGCTTGTTAACGTAGACATCTAATCTGCCGAATCATCCGGCAGCAACTCAATGCTTAAAAGCATGCAGACATGGTCAAGAGGTTCCATTGTTTCAGAGCAAACATTTTACTTTCTCAAAATAGTCTTCAGATGACCATGGAATGATTGCTGGTACCAGACAGGGTGATTTAAGCGTCTCAGAAACTGCTGATCTCCTTGGATTTTGAGGCACAGCAGTGTTTAGAATTTACAAAGAAAGGTGCAAAAAGTAAAAAACATACAGTAAGAAGCAGCTCTGTGGGCAAAAACACTTTGTTAGTGAGAGAGGTCAGAGAGACTGGTTCAAGATAACAGGAAGGTAACAGCAACTCAAAAAACCCCACGTTACAAGAGTGGTGTGCAGAACACAAAACATGTCAAACCATGAAGTGGATGGACAACAGAATCAGAAGACCGTGAATAAACACTGAGTGTGTACTTTATTAGGTAGAGGAGATACCTAATAAAGTAGCCACTGAGCGTATTTTTACTCACAACAGCAAGAGCATCTAGGTTTGGTCACGAGGTGGAACACTTCCTGATTTAATTTCTTTTTCCGGTCCTGTTCTTTTCAAGGTCATGATGTCTTCATCAGCATTAGTCCGTCCTCCTTGATGGAAACCAACTACGAAGCCACTGTGTAATTGCATTTAGCTTGCACTGAAAGCAGCTCCCTAGAGAAGAATTGGTATGACGTGCAACCGCTGCAAGGACATTCTGAAATGAAACTTTAACTGGCAGCTATAACAATGTCATCTGGACTATTAGCTTTGATGTCTCTACATAATTTTATGGATGTGGGGAACGTGATGTGATGGACATTATATTAGGACAAGAACTGAGAGCCATTTAACATAGATGGATACATAAGAGTGTGTTCCTGGGTAAAGCCAAGAGGTAGAATGAGGTGTGTTGAATCTGACAGAATATGTAATTGTATAACCCAATATGAAAAATACTTTCTGTTTGTTTAATTGAGAAATGATTTGAGCACTAAGCAAGAATTACGCAGCAGTGGCATTTGGAAACCCATGGCCTAATTAGGGAGAGCCACTGTAGCTTTATGAGGGGCAGCTTGAGTCTTACCAAATTGATTGAGGTTCTTGAAAAGGTGACAAGAGAGATCGATGAGAATGGGGCAGTGGATGTTTTCTACATGAGTTTTAATAAGGCCTTTGTCGAATTCCCTTATGGAAAGCTAACCTGGAAGATTAAGATGCATGGGGTCCGTGGCAAATTGGCTGTTTGGATTCACAACTGGCTTGTAATAGAAGACAGAGAGTGGTGGTTGAAGGGACTTATTCAAGATGGAGGTCTATAGTTAGTGGATCTGTGATGGGACCCCTACTGTTTGTGATATATATAAGTGACCTGGATGAAAATGTAGATGGATGGGATGATACCAAGATTGGTGGAGTTGTGGGTAGCATAGAACGCAGCATGATATAGATCAGTTGCAGGGTGGAGGTTAACCCAGGTAAAGGTGAAGTGTTGCACCTTGGTAGGACAAATGCAAGATAAGATCCTTAAGAGTGTTGCTCAGCAGAGAGATCTTGGAATCCAAGTTCATAGCTCCTTGAAAGTGGCTACACAGGTTGATAAGGTGGTTAAGAAGGCTAATGGAATACTTGATTTTATTTGTTGAGGCATTGAGTTCAAAGTCAAGAGATCACGTTGCAATGTTACAAAACTGTGGTTAGGCCACATCTGGAGGATTGTGTACAGTTCTGGTTATTCCGCTATAGGAAGGTTGTTGAAAAGAGGGCAGAAGAGGTTTACAACGATGCTGCTCGGTTTAGTGGGCATGCGCTATTATGAGAGGCTGGATAAACTAGGGTTGTGTTCTCTGGAGTGGCAGAGGCTGAGGGGAGATCTGAAAGAGGTTTATAAGATTATGAGAGGCAGAGATAGAGTAGACAGGGAGTATCTGTTTCCCAGGGTTAAAATATCTAAACCCAGAGGGAATGTATTGAAAGTAGGAGGGGTTGGTTCAAGGGGGGTGTGAGGGTTAAGTTGTTTATTCAGAGTGCTGGATACCTAGAATGCGCTGCCTGGTATGGTGTAGAGGCAAATACTGTACATTGGAGGCTTTTAAGAGACATTTATATAGGCACGTGAATGTGAGGAAGATGGAGGGAGATGGACACTGTGTAAGTAGGAGGGATTGGTGTCTGGGTGTTTTTGGTTTGCTTTTTAGCTGGTACAGCACCACATTGTGGGCTGAATGGCCTGTTCCTGTGCTGTACTTTTCTATGTTCTATGCTCTATCTTGTGTTTCATTGTCACCGGACTTCTTGCAAGTGGATTTCAGATGCTGGGAGGCCAGATAGGGCAGCCGAACCCACAGCTCCATGTGATCTGCAGTGGAGTCACAGGTTAGCTTCGTGGCCATTGGAATTGTTTATTATTGTCACCTTATTCGTTCAAAGAGAATTTATTATCAAAGTACATATTTCATGCCTACCTTGGTCAGGGTCGACCATGGATCTAGCTGACTAGATACGCACTCCTGGGCAGTACGTTATCAAGAGCAAGCTGTTGTCCATGTACACAGCTCCCCCTCTCTATGCATCTGGTGAACCCAAAGGAATGGCAGAGACTGATACAGTTTGGCACCAGTGGTATCTCAGGAAATGCCAATCCGTGTTGAGCTCAATGTAGGACTGCGTTAGGGACTCCAGCTCCAGATTTTTCCCTCGGGGTTTACTCCCGAAGCCTTAGCCATGAGTGAGTACAGCCACAAACCAGCGGAGGAGTGAGATCAGGATTTTTCTTCTCCCGGGATGAGCTGCCAACCACGGCTGACGAGCCCCGTCTGCCCGAAGTGATTGATTTTAAGGTGCCAGTAACCCGCCTTTGCCCCTTCTCCTGTCAGAAGAGATGGTTCCACTGGGCTCAGTAGCTAGGCCACACGTGAAGGCCAGAAGCTGGACTTAATTTTCAGAGGCTATTTGGGGCACACACCAGTTGGAGCATTTAATAGGTAGTGGGAGCTTATCTCCACTACCTCCCCCAGCTATAATAACCTTCCATACCTTAAAATACATATACAAAATCATATACTACCTGGAGATTCATTTCCTTGCAGGAATTTAAAGGTAAATAAAGAAGTGCATTAGAATTCATGAAAAACTAAAAAACTGAGAAAAAAACTGCGCACAAGAAGATGATGCAATTGACGCAAGTAAAAATATGAATAAGTAAAACTGAGAATATGAACCGTAGAGTCCTTGAAAGGAGTCTGTAGGTCGTGGAGGCAGCTTGGTGTTGAGTGATACCAGGAGACTCATATTTTATCTCACTGAGGGGCAGGAAGTAAGCTTCAAGCTGCTTGGAAGGTTAAGGGATGATCTAACTTAAATTTGCCAGAGTTCAGGGAGAACTAGAAGATTGAAATTATTTCAGTTGGAGTTTTGAGCTATGAAAATGGAGCCAAACCTTTCAGAAGTTTGAAAATATTTCTACTTACAAAAACATGGTAGAAATGGGACATTATGTTGCAGTAGTACAAGACGTTGGAATCTCATTTATTTACTCAGAGTTACAGAGCGGAATAGGCTCTTCCTGCTCTTCTGGGCTGCACTGCCCAGTAACCCACCGATTTAACCCTAGCCTAATCACAGAACAATTTACAATGTCCAATTAACCTGCTAACTGGACTGTGGCAGGAAACCGGAGCACCCAGAGGAAACCCAAGCATTTCACAGGAGGACGTCTGGATTGTGAGGTCTCTAACAGACTTGCTAAAGCTGGGGCATCCTTTTTGGCAGGCTATGTACACATGTGTGGGGAGAACGTGGCATCTGGCTGAAGACCAAGGTGGCAGGGTACAGATTAGTCATCCGAACTGCCCTGCTGTACGGCTGTGAAACATGGACCCCATACCACAGGCACATCAAGATTCTTGACCAGTTCCACCTGCGATGCCTTCGCAAGGTCATGGGCATCTCATGGCAAGGCAGAGTCCTCACCACAGAAGCGCTATAAGGGTCGAGAGCTCTGGCACAAGAGGCACTGAGCATGAATGCTCACCTTTGATGGGTTGGACAGGTGGTCTGCTGGAAGACAACCACCTTCCAAAGATGGTATTCTTTGCCGAGCTGGCACATGCCACCAGAGGCCCCGCAGAGCACTGCCAAAACTGTGCGAAAGCATCCTTGATTGCATGCTATATTCCTGTGACTGGTTGGGAGGACTACAACCCCTGTTGGTCTACAAAGGCACCAGCACATTCCAAGAGCAGCCGCTGAAGGACCACAATCAAAAGTGCAGAGAGTTCAAGGAGAGTTGACCCAATCCTTCCATGGTCATAATGTGCCTGATCTCTGGGTGCATCTGCACTCCCCAGTTCGGGCTTCACTTTCATCAGAGGTGTCGCCGATGTCATCATCATTCCTGATGAACTTTCAAGAAGAAGAAGAAGTTGGTACTGTAGCACCTTATGTAAGTGTTGGTCACCCAGTTGTAGGGGAAAAATACATCATTAAACTGGAAGGACTGCAAAGATTTTCAACAATGGTGCCAGGACTTGTGGACCTGATCTTCAGGGAGAGGTTGGGTAAGCTAGGACTTTATTCAGTGGAGTGTACTCTTACAAAGATGCATAAAACTGTAAGGGGCATAGACTGGGTGAACGTGCACCGTGTTTTACCCAGCAAAAGGGAACACAAAACTAGAGTGCGTAGATATAAGGGAAAGATATTAAATTGACCTGAAGAGTAACTTCTTCACATTAGACACCTGTGCATATGTGGAATGAACTGCCAGATGATGTGGCTGACAACATTTAAATGACATTTTGATAGGTGCACAGGTAGGAAGGGTTTAGAGCAGGGGTTCTCAATCTGGAGTCTGTGGACCCCTCGGTTAATGGTGGGGGTCCATGGCATAAAAAAGGTTGAGAACCTCTGGTTTAGAGGCATATGGGCCAAACATGGGTATATGGGACTAACCTAGGTGGGCATCTTGGTCAGCATGAACCAGTAGGGCTGAAGGGACTGTTTCTTTGATATATTCATGGGAATACATGGGTACTCATGTATGGCTGAATGATAAACTTGAACGATGACTCAACAACCCTAGCAATTTGCGACCTGCTTTTGAAAATGTCACTGAGTCAACTGTTAGTTTTAAATCAAAGGCCTTTGATATAAAAAAAAAGGTTTTGAAGGATTTGAGGAATGTACAGATCAGCTGCGGTATCAGAGAACTTCAGAACAGGATAGAGGGGCTGAATGGCCATCTTCTCTGCCTGTTTTCCAGTTGTCTCTGTGCGGCCATCAGAGCCCTGAGTTAATGTACACCCCAGCACACTGAGTTCGTTAGGAAGATGGGCCCTGAAAAATATCTTCCTCCTCTTGGCCCCTGAGGACCACTATGGAACCATCGTCACTGATGTGGAAATGAACCAGATTACGGACTCTGAAAGCCCCGGGCGAACCCAGGTCAAGCTCCAGAAGTTCTCCATTTTCAATGACAGACTGCTTTCTGGAAATCTGCTGAAGAATTCCCCACTTTGGACAAAGGGAAATGGTGAAAATGATAACTTCCCTCCCCCGCCTGTCCACAACGAGCTGCAGCTTCCGTTGGCTCAGGACTAATCCCCATTGAAGGCAGATATGTCTCAGAGCACACTGCGCCTCATTGCCCACTTTACACCACACCCCACACTTGCACAATGTTGCCTTGCATCACAATTATGGTCCATATCCACTGTACTGTTAGGGCATTGTCCCACTTATGCAGCTTTGAAGTACTATCCCACATCATGTCAGATCCCTTGTTACTGCAGTGTTCTAATAACATTCCCTCCCCACGTTCCGACAACACTGCTCTTTGTAACAATCTACCCCCATGCCATTACAACACTCGTCCATAACACTGTCCGTCCCACACCATTACACCACTGTTTCACCTCACACACTCGCACACTACCCTCCATCCCTATTGCATTGCTCCATATCATACTCTTTCCTGCAATCTTACAGCGTTGCATATGTCGCACCCTGCACTTGACAGCAACACCCTATTCACACCAATCCCAGATCCATATATCACTACTCCATATTGAACCTTTTCACAACTTCTGTATTTGCTCTTCCATATTATTGTATCCCCATGCCTCTTATGTCTCATTTTCATAGGCTATCACACACTGCACCCTCTGTATCCAAATCATTTCTTCCATACCCAATACAATTGGCAGTTGTGGAGGCCATGTCATTGAGTATATTTAAGATAGAGGTTGATAGATTCTTGGTTAGGGATACAGGGAAAAGGCAGGACTTTGGGGTTGAGAGGGAATGGATCAGCCATGATGAAATGGCAGAGCAGACACCATGGGCCAAATGGCCCAATTCAGCTCCTACTGTAAATCTTATGGTCAAGATCCAATACTGCCATCATATCTCATGATGAACCTTATCCTATAGTTCTGGCTTCTTGAATATTCCCAGTTTTAATCTCTCCATCAAAAGTGGCAATGTTTTAAATTGCATCACACACAAATTGATGGACTAACTCCACAAGTCAGGCAGCATCCAGAGGGGAGTTGCAAAGATTTTAACTCTAGATTTGATTCTTTAATCACTACTGTTGTGACTGTGAACGAAGTCACTACAGAGAGACACTGAAGCAGGTGATATAGGGGTCTTTATTCAGGCACCATACTAGAGATACTCTTGTGGAACAGGTTCCCTGACCCAACATTAGATCACATTTTTATATGCTAAAGGTCAAAGGAAACAGCAGGACAATTCTGTTGTTACAATGCATTTGTAAGAATTCCTTTAAGTAACATATAATTTTCAAACACCTGGATCTTCACACCAACAGTCCAGACATCCTAGATTGAATGTTAATCACTGCTGTCTTTTAGCTGCATTATTACATATGCAGACGTCTCAGGTCAATGGAGCGTTTCTGGCTTGTGATCAACCCCAATCTGCAGCTCCAGAAAGACTACTATTCTGAGCAACATTTTAAATGCAATCTCCAATCGACATTCAGATCTGAAGACTGGATACTGTTGAAATTAATATGTGCTACATTCTATAACTCCAGAATATGCCCTAACAATGATCTGTTTTCTAACTTTGAGATGCTCTCTAGGATTTCACCTTTTGTTCATCTGTCCTAGTATTTTATTTCTGTTAGATTTTTGTTTGATAATGTTCCCCATGATGCACAGGAATAACTTTTTAAAAGTAATGCTTTGTAATGGAAGACGTTGCCATGGAAACACGCAGCTCTGCTTCGCGTCTTTGGCCTGGAATGAAAGTTGAGCTTCTTTCTGTGGCACAGAAATTTATTCACCCCTAGTGTGTAGTTTTACGAGTCTTTGGAATGACTTTCTGATGAAGAATGCAAATATGATCAATAATGTATAACACATTTATGAAAAGCACCATGACTCAGTGTCATACAGCATGGGAAAAAATGTACAGGAGGTTTACGAGAAAGTTACCAGGAGCTGAGGGACTGAATTATGGAGAGATTAAGTAGGTTTCGTAATGACTGTGTTTCCCAAACTCTTTTTAGCCCACCTCCCCCCTAAACTGCCTTCATACTTGCCAATGCCACTCTTACAATATACTTACCAGCATCCCCATAGAGTAAAAACATGTCTACCATATGTAACGTGAGAAAATGACTGCTTTAATTTTTTTATTTGTCTTTAAACTGAACTTACACAATATCTATGCACTGTACAGTTTGATCCCTGAGTTGATGTTTTTTAGGAAGAATTGAAATAAGTGGTTCAAGATGCGACAGCAAAAGCCTTAAGTCCGCAAATGTAACAATGTCCAAGTGGTTTCTGTTTTTTGTGAGTATGTGATTTACTACACTGAAGCCTCTTTCAACAAGGTATGAAAACGCAATGAAGTGTGGCTGTTCTCCAAAGACAAGGATATTTCGTATGACAACGTAGCCACATACCACAAAAGCCACCATTTCTGAAAAGCATTTTTGGTTCTTCATTACCCTGAATTTTAGTAATTTCTTCCTGCTAGCTCTCTTCCTGTTCTTCCACCTTGCAAACAAATGGATTAATTACCCAGTCTGGAATTTCCAGATCATTCAACTCTGTGAATCTATTCTGAAACCCTTCTTCAGTGACCGGAGGTGTAAGCAGTACTCTTTTAAATCACCATCTGTGAAAGAGAGTGCAATACTTCCCAGGCAGGGAAACTGTGAGAACATTCTTCTCTCAAAGTTTTGCTTATATATTTCCAATTTTTCAATAAAAGTGGACACAGCTCTTTTTTCTGGATTAAATTGAAATTCTCACCCTGCAGTTTCATATTTAGAATTTTCATTTGGTCATACAGATTGGCTAGGTATGCCACATCTCCACATAGAAGTTCAACTTTATTTCCCAAGCTCTTGGTGACTTTGAGCAAAAATTCAACCACAGAGTCCAAAAGATTAAAGAAACATTTTAAGCAGCAGCGCTTCAATGTGAAAAAGCAAGTGTTCAAACTCTTCACCGTTATCTTGGCACAACTCGCAAAATATTCTATTTAATGGATGAGCTTTAATTTCATTTTTTGCAGATATTTCAAGAGTGCTTGAAAAAAGTCGCTGGCTGAGTTTTTAGCCTGCAAAATGTTGACGATGAATTACAGAATGAATTGCAAAGAGACTTGGAACTTCTTTTTTTTAAATAAATGCCTATAAAGCAGCATGGCGACCTGTCATATATGGTGCTCCACCTGTTGCACAAGAAATGTTCCTCCTCAATATTCATTTTGAGCTTGTCGTAGATTGATTCTCCATTGATATTTGTTTTTAACTTTTTACAAAAGTGAATCACTTCATAAACTTTCCCTTTTTGATAAACCATGTATATGCCATGAGCAATGCCTCATTGCCTCTCACAGTTGACTCATCCAGTTGTATCCCAAATTCTGTTTTTTGTAGCACTGTGTATAGCTGACACTCAATGCCTTCACTCATTTTGTCAATAAGATGAGCTACAGTGTTATTACTCAGGGGAATTGATTTTAAAATACTGGTATCTATTTTGAGAAAAGTGGTGAGCACTTTTGATATAGCAGGCATTATTAATCTTTCACCAATTGTATGAGATTTTCCACACTTTGCTATCATTTTGGAAATGTTATAAGAATCAATGAGACCACTATCAAGGTCATTTTAGCTTTATTAGCAGATGACTGGAGAGTGCAATGCTTTTCAAGTGCTTCCTTCATCTTCTGGAACTGAGTAATACCACAAACAGCCTTTTCAGGGTGTCTTTTACGGAGGGGTTCCTGCAATCTTGATGGTTTCATGGCTTCATTAGACAATATTAAAAAAAGGCTCATGGGGCATTGCTGATCCAGTGGGAACGGAATAAAACCATTCTCCGGGTATGTAATGTTGTACTGACACACTCTCTGTAGTTTCTGTTTCTTTGGAGGATAAGAATTCCAGGCTTCACCACCTTCAGACTCTTAGGGATCATGCCACATGCAATTATCAATGATTAACAGAGCAAAATGAACACAAATTTGGAATGCATACCAGACATTGATGACGGCAGTGAGTTGACATGGTCCAGGTCTTGTGATTCAAGTTAGGGTGCCGCTTACTTCCCCTCGCCAAGAATCTTGAATGACACCTAATGACTTTTATATACCTTAATGCCCCTTAGGACATGTAACTGCCCCCACGGGGAATCACTGCATTAGAGTGTAGGAGGATGAGGAGTGATCTTGTAGAGGTGTATAAAATCATGAAAGATATAGATGGGGCCAATGCACATAGTCTCTACCTTGAACCTACCCTGCACTCTTATATTTGTTCTTCCATATTTTTGTATCTCCATGCCTCATATGACTCAGTTCCACTACATATAACACACTGAACCCTCTGTATGCAGATCGTTTCTTCCAAACCTGATATAACTGGCAGCAGTAGAGTCCAAGTGTTTAGGTATATTTAAGGAAGAGATTGATAGATGCTTTGTTAGGCAGGGCATGAAGGGACACGGGGAGAAGGCAGGGGATTGGGGCTGAGAGGGAAATGGATCAGCTGTGATGAAATGGCCGAGAAGACTCGATGGGCCAAGAGGTCCAATTCTGCTCTTATACCTGATGGTCTAATACTGGCATCATATTTCTTGATGGAGGAGACAGGTTTAAGAGAGGGGAATGATTTAATAAGAATCCGAAGGGCAACTTCTTCACCCAGGCAGTGATGAGTGTGTGGCCCTTCAGCCCTATGGGTCTGTGCCAGCCAAGTTGCCCCATCCAAGATAGAAACGTAGAAAACCTACAGCACAATACAGGCCCTTCGGCCCACAAAGTTGTGCCGAAGATGTCCACAACTTTCGTTAACCTGTGTTTGTCCCATAACCTTCTGAATCTTTTCTTTCCGTGTAGCTGCCTAAAGACCCTCTAATGTTGTTACTGTATCACCTCGACCATTTGCTCTGGCAACTGATACTATATACTGATCACCGTCTGGATGGAAAAACTTGCCTTTCAGATTCTTATTAAATCTTTCCCCTCTCACTTTAAACCTGTCCCCTCTAGTTCTTGATTCCCCAACTTAGAGAAAAGGACTGTGTGTATTAACCCTATCTATGCCCCTCACAATTTTATACATCTCCATAAGATCACTCCTTGTTCTCCTACACTCCAATAAAACTTATTTAATCTCTCTCCATTTCTCAGTCCCTTGAGTTCTGGCAACATTCTTACCAGCCTCTTCTGCAATATTTCCAGCTTAATATCATCATCTTCATCATTATGTGTTGTGTTGTATGACGTGGGCAATCGTGGTCTTAATCATGATTGTCCTTGGCAAATTTTTCTACAGAAGTGGTTTTCCATTGCCTTCTTCTGCACAGTGTCTTTACAAGGTGGGTGATCCCAGTCATTATCAATACTCTTCAGAGATTGTCTGCCTGGTGTCAGTGGTCGCATAACCAGGACTTGTGATATGCCTCAGCTACTCATACGACAATCCACCATCTGCTCCTATGGCTTCATGTGACCCTGATCGGTGAGGGGGGTGGGGTGGTACGTAAGTGCTACACTTTGCTTAAGGGTGACCTGAAGCCTAGAGGAAGGAAGGGGTGCCTCATTCTTTCTCATCTCCACCTGCCACTCAGAGCTTAATATCAAGATGACCAAAACAGAAGACAGTATTCCTAATGCAGCACATCCAGAATGCTGGAGGAGCTCAGCAGGTCAGGCAGCATTCATGGAGAGGAATAAACAGTCGTCATTTCAGGCTGAGACCATTCATCAGGACCAGAAAGGAAAGGGGCAGAGGCCAGAGTAAGAAGGTGGAGGGAGGGGAAGGAAGGTGAGATCAGCTGGGTAAGGTAGGTGGATAGGAGAAGGGGATATGAAGTAAAAAGCTGGGAAGTGATAGGCAGAAGAGGTAAAGGGCTGAAGAAGACAGAATCCAAGAGGAGAGGACAGTGGAGCTTGGAAGAAAGGGAAGGAGGAGGGGAACCAGAAGGAGGTGGCAGATAGGTGAGGAGAAGAGAGGTAAGAAGGGAGCCAGACTGGAGAATGAAAAGGCAGAGAAAGGAGGAAGGGGGAGTGATTACAGCCGATCTCTTCATTATGACATAATATCCACGTCAAACTCCATCAGGATTAATGTACAGAAGGGGCAATCTCTTTGGGTGACGTCGGAGGGGATCTGCAATATTAAGGATGTCCCTGATTTGATTAGACCACTAGACTGAGCCCTCTTGCCCGACATTCCCAAATGGTTAATAACTTCATGGAATCAGTGGGAATCTCAGTTACAGGGAGCTCCCCCAACCTAATTACTCCTGTTGTCACCTGACAACACCAGAAGCCCTTTCAGCCGTTAGTTACACCATGTGGAATGTGACGTTGTGCAAAGATGTTGGATTTAGAGTGTCAATTAAGTCGGTGCACTTCAAAGTGAACCGATGTGCGTAAGGCACTTAGAAAACCTTCCAAACAAACCCAGGTGTCTTCTTTCAGGTTCTTGGGAAGTGACACACTCATTTCGGTTTAATGTCAACCTTTTTGAACAGCAGTGCACAGATATGCTTCAATGATTTTACCACTTGGATGAAGGCAGACAGAGGAATGTCTAGAGGAGGTTACAAATATCGCAGCGTATGCTTTCAGCTCTTGGGTGGCAATCGAACAAGCAGCTACGTCAGAATGAACTGAATCAATTGCCTCGAGGCGACTTTGTGTTTGTGCAATCCTTCTCTTCGAGCTGATTTCGGAGGTAAATGCTCCCACTGCTTTCCCTGGGGGTCTTGTTTTTTTGACGGAGGTGTAGGCGGAGGAGGGGGACATTTAATCACCACGTAATGCTGGAAGTGTTCTATTGCTTCATTCGAGGCTATGAGCCAAGCAATGTCAGTGTGCCTGTGAGGAATGCCTCTGGGAAAATATCTCGGTCGACTGTGAAGGATTCAGAGGGACGTGGAACACGGAATAGGACTGAGTTCCTGAAGAGGGGTCTCGGCCCGAAATGTCGACTGTTTACTCCTTTCCATAGATGCTGCCCGGCCCGCTGAGTTCCTCCAGCATGTTGTGTGTATTATTTCGATTTCCAGCATCTGCAGATTTTCTCTTGTTTGGAATTGGAAGCAAAGGGGTCATCTGCAGGAATCACTGAAGCTTAGTCTCTTTCATTTGGGGATGGAGGCTGTTAAAAGAGCCATAATGTTCAAGAAGGTGGACCATGCTGAAAATATCAGGCAACACACACAAAATGCTGGTGGAACACAGCAGGCCAGGCAGCATCTATAGGAAGAAGCAATGTCGACGTTTTGGGCCGAGACCCTTCGTCAGGACTAACTGAAATAAAAGATAGTAAGAGATTTGAAAGTAGGAGGGGGAGGGTAAAATGTGAACTGATAGGAGAAGACCGAAGTGGGTGAGGTGAAGCTGAGAGCCGGAAAGGTGATTGGCAAAAGGGATACAGAGCTGGAGAAGTGAAAGGATCATGGGACGGGAGGCTTAGGGAGAAAGAAAGGTGGAGGGAAGCACCAGAGGGAGATGGAGAACAGACAGAGTGATGGGCAGAACATATCAGGATGGATTTAGTAAATTGTTCAGCTCTAAACATTGATACAGAGAAAATTCACACGCACACACATCCCGCATTTATTGAGAATATTGTGCCGAGCACTCGGTCTATGATGACAGATGAGGAAGCTCATTAAACTCAACAACCATTTTATTGTAATAAACACAAAACAGACCAGGCACCATGACCCAACCAGTCTTATACTGATGGGTGAGGTGACCATCACAGTTACAGTTAGAGTGACCCACAAATACACAAGCAAATAACTGTATAACCCAAGCTAAAATGTAACAATAAATGAACTGGAACTTCCCACCATAATCCCACAAAAGCATTTTAACACAAGAACTATAAACAGAGCTGTTCATTAGAAATGCAGGGGTGGGCTGTTGACCAACCCCACCTCAGAGCATCAGACTGCCCACACCCGAGGGGTCAGCTGTCCTTGGCAACCCCAGAGTCCATAACAAAATCCAAAAGTCCCAGTGGGGTTAGTACTAGTACTGCTGTCTGGGAGTCAGGGGGGTTCTGGAGCCCCCTCCAGGGGAGGCCCTGTTCGTGTGAGGGCAGAGGTAGTGTCACTTCCTTCCTTCAGCCTCGCTGGGTTGGTGGTGGCCAAGGGCAGCCGGTCCCGGTGCAGCACGACTGCCTTCTGCCACTCAGGCAACTGCACCTGATGTACGACGTCGGCCATGCGGTCGAGCACTTCTCCCGGTCCCTTCCAGTGGTCCCCCAGCCTGGGAGATATTTCCTCCTTCCGGGAGGGCCAGTAGACCCATACGGCGGCCCCCACCATGCGCTGCTGCATCGATGCTCCAGACCCTTCCGGGACGTGCAAGCCCTACAGCAGTGCACAAATAGCTCCACGTCCTGCCTGTACCCAGGCCGATGAACTGGAACTTCCACACAGCTTGCTCGACATCTTTGCGACTCCGAAATGGCCAGCGACCGCAGCACCGTGGCCAGGAGACCACCAGGGACCACCAGCTGCAAGAGATGCCTGCCACTGTCGGAACAGCAACTTGCTGTGCATCTCCAGCGAGTAGGGCTTTGCTCTCTGGATCTGGGGCAGAGACCTCTGCCCTCACTGGCTGTCATCCAATGCACAGCCATCCCCTCACAGGACCACTCACCTGCTTGCTGTGCAGCTGCTCCTGGTCCATCGCGGGGAGGATGTCAAAAAATGGCTGCCATTTGAAGGACAGTCACCATCACTGGCTTCTGGCTTGGCTGCGCTGCGTTGGACTGTGTGGCACTGCTGCTGCGATACTGGTGGTACTGCGATAGCAGATCCAGGCCAATGATACAGGGCTCCTGGATGCTGGCCGGCCGCATCTCGTGCTCCGCTGTGTTTGTCCCCACAGCGATGCGCAGCCTCCTCTGCCCTCTCATTGCCGCACAGTCACCAGTGACCCTGGCCAGCTGGACCACCGTCGTTGTCCGCCCAAGCGGGGTAACTGGTCCGTGTTAGGGAAGACACTGCAATGGAAGATTGATGCACCATCAATAACTCTCGGAGACGGGAGGTGAATGATAAGTTTTTATTAGCAGCAAACGAGACCACGACATCCTGGAGACTGAGGGAGGAGCAGTGCCTCCAATGGCCTTTATACCGGGGTCTGTGGGAGGAGCCACAGGAGCAGTCAGCAGAGGGATGTGTCCAGACAGGTATACACATAGTTTACCACAACGATAGTGACGGTTGACCCTGTGTCCACCAATGCTTGGCACCTGATGCCCTCCACCACGCAGTCCATGTATAAGCCTTGTTCCTTTCCCAAGCGGCCCACCTGGAGGGGCAACAGTGGGAGGATTCTGCTGGAAATCCTCAGAGTTTCCCAGTGGCTGCGCTGAGCTGTGGCATGGTGCCGGTGCAGGGCAGTCCTGGGCCGAATGATCTGCCTCACTGCACCAGCAGCAGAGATTGTTTCGTGGGCCACGGTGGGGTCGGCACGGAGACTGTTCAACCTGGCTCACGGGCTCCTCCTCGTCACTTTCCTCCCGCACCTCGGTGATACAAGCCCGGGCTCGTGGCATGTAGGGCAATGCTAGAGCACCTTGAGGGGCTAAAATTGCTACTGCATTCACACACACTCCCCCCTCCCCCAGAGCATCACAATGTCATAGAGTTTAGTATTATGCAATCATACAGACACACATACACATGGTTTATTGAAATTACCACAGAGTTCAGTATTATGCAACAATACACACACACATACCTCATTACGGTACCTCAAGGCAATTAAATCAACGATCTTGATCTAGTGGTTTGTTTGATTGCTATGCTGTTTTGTGCTCAGGAGCCACATACCTAATTATGAGGGGTATAGGGAGGGTAAATGCAAGCAGGCATTTCCCACCGAGATTGGGCAGGACTATAACCAGAGGTCATGGGTTAAGGGTGAAAGGTGAAATGTTTAAGAGGAACATGAGGGGAAACATCTTCAGTCAGAGAGAGGAGAGAGTGCAGAACCAGCTGCCAATGTAAGTAGTGGTTGCGATTTTGATTTCAATGTTCAAGAGAAGTTTGGATAGGTACATGGATGGGAGCGGTATGGGGGGGCTGTGGTCCCGGTACAGGCGAGCGGACTCGGTGGCTTAATTGGTTGGGCACAGACTAGATGGGTCGAAGGACCTCATTCTGTACTGTAGCTTTCTGTGACTCTGTGACTCTATTTATTGTGAATATTGATGTTTAGAATTATGCAATTAATACAACACACACACACACACACACACACACACACACACACACACACACACACACACACACACACACACACACATCATTTATTGAGAATATGATGAAGTTTGGAATTACACAATCGTGCAGCTTGGAAACAGGTCCTTCAGCACATTGAGTCCACACTGACAATCAAGCACACGTTTACACTGTAGGATAAGTCGCGTGCTCGTGTTCTGGATCACTATTCAGAAACCTCAGAAGGGAAAGCCACAGGCACATGGTTAAGTGAGGAATCCGCAGATTTGGACTGAAGGTCGCTGCAGCGAAATTCACCCCAGCCCACTTTGTTGTCAGCACAGGTAGAGAGGCCCTTTGGCCCACAATGTAGTGCCAAACCAGCTGAAAAGTAAACCAATATAAACACAAAAACTCCTACCCACACACTTTCCATATCCCTCCATCTTCCTCACATCCATGTGTCTATCTAAATGTCTCTTAAAAGCCTCTAATGTATTTGCCTCTTATCACCCTACCGGGGCAGTTCATTCCAGGCGTCCACCACTCTCTGAGGAAAAAACTTACCCTTCACATCTCCTTTAAAACCACCCCTTCTCACACTCAATGCATACCCTCTGATAGTAGACGTTTCTCCCTTAGGGCAAAGATACTGTCTGTCTACTCTAACTCTGCTTCTCATAATCTTATAAGCCTCTATCAGACCTCCCCTCAGCCATCACCGCTCTAGAGAAAATAACCCAAATTTGTCCAGCCTCTCATGCCATCTTAACCAGACAGCTTCCTCGTAAACCTCGGCACTGAGTACTCAACGTTTTCCCTAGAACAGTATACAACACTCCAGATGTGGCCTAATCAGAGCTCTATAAAGTTTCAATATAACCTCTTGTCCTTTGAACTCGACGTCTTGACTAATAAAAGCAAGTATTCCATCAGCCTCCTTAACCACCCTATTTGACCTGTGTAGCCACCTTCAAGGAGCTATGAATTTGGACCCCATGATCTCTGCTCTGCAACACTTGTCAAGAATCTTGCCGTCACCATCAACACTATAAAGAGAGGTGTTTATATGTCCTACTGCACTTCCAAAAGTTGGCGGAGTTGTAATTGCTACAGTATAGGATATTTAGGGCCGCTAACTAAGATGACTTTCCGGACTCACAGAAAAACTAGGAACAGAACCTAGATTCAGTTTGTCAAATAAATCTGAAACAAAATATAGTGTTTGTGAAACTACTGTAAAGTTTGCTCCACGACTTATTTATGTCAGTAGAGGAAAAAGATGTCTTATTTAGCCCTCATGTGCAACTGTTAAAATGACAGAAGGGTGATTGCTTTTGGAAAGGAATTCATTGTCCTTGCATATTTTTGGACCTGTCTCTCTTAAATGTGATTGACTCCTCACTGCCCTTTAAAGTGGTCTAGTAAGCCAAGCAATTTCCATACAAAGGGCAGCTAAGGATGTGGGAAAATGTACTGATTTTGTCAGTGATGTCCATGTGAGATCGTGATGGATGTTAAATGATTGATCTCCCCATGATGTCCACATCTTATGAAGGAATAAAGAATAACAGCCAACTAAGGAGGCTAGACTGTGGAGGATGGTAAATCTGTGGAATTATTTGCTACAAATGGCGCTGAGTCCGGGTCACTGGGTATACAATGGATTCAGATTAACCGGGCCATTGGTTAATCCGGACAGCCAGTTATTTGCGAAAAACTCTTAAAGAAAAACTAATCAAGAAAATGGGACACTCTGTGGCTTAATTGGGGCAGGAAACTGTTGGGGAATAGTTTTTAACTAGCATCAGATGTGAGTATTTGTGGAGCCATTAGACGCTACACTGTGCTTAGAGTGAGCAGTTTTTAAATAGTGTCAGTTATGTGAGTTTGTATTCAAAAAGTAGTCACTTTTGTGACTGATGGTGAGAAACAAGTAACTAGATAAGTTAGAGCTGTTTTGCTCACTGTGGTTTCAAGCATTAAGGCATGGAGATGTCAGAAACAACCAAGAGTGAAAAGGAAACTGTTTCGCTACTTCATCAAGTTTGGAACTACAAAGAACTTGAAAGTATTGACAATCATCTTGAAAGTTACAATGGAAATGAAGATTTTGAGGGTGCAGTCATTGATAGCATTGTATGAAGGTAGTCCATTAACTGCGCTGGGTGTTGGCGCTGAACTTGTTTATTTACAGTTAATCAAAAGACTAAGTGGTGTATGCAGGATGAGCCCTCCATTGATAACTATTAGTTTTATAGTACTGTAGTTGTATTAATACTGTTCTAATTTGTCCTGTATTTCATCTAAATACATAATTTGTTACTCAGTTAAATGATAAGTTGTCTTTATAATAACTTTTTAACTAAACTATTTCCAAGAAAATTCAGCTAATTGGAGCATCTGTTTAGTTGCGCCAAAGTGGATTGGTCCCAATGTGTTCTGATTAATCAGAGTACACTGTATTTAAAGTGATGTTAACGGGCTCCGGAAATGGTAATGAATAGTTATGGGAGAATGTACACAAGCCTGAGGTGGTGAGCAGTGATGATGGACACATGGCTTTTATGTGGACCCGATCCAATTTTGTATGCCGTTTTCAAATATATCTCCATCATGGCTGGGTGATGACGCTCTCTGTTGACCGGTTGGAGAGTTGTATCTAGAATTGACTGAATATTATTGCAAACGGAATTGAAATAAGAACACGGAAATGAATGGGATTCCAGATTTGCAGCAGGAGGGAATCAAGGAAAAGTTTCAAATGGATTTCCTCATCAGGATCAGGGGGACATTTTACTGGAAGTGCAGTCCTTCATGGACAAGCTGAGGTGGTTAAATCTCATCCTGAAGGATTTCAATTGCAAGATTGGATTGGAGAAGCAAATCCTATAGGAACAGGGAAATTTTGTGGGACAGTGCCACTCATGAAGAACTGTACGTATATTCCAGAATGGAGAAGTGCCTGCTGTGAGGCTCAAAGGATTCCTGAGGAATGAGGCAAGAAGATATGATGGGAAAGTGATGAAAAAAATGATAAAATAAAGCAAGACCTACCAGGCTCCAGGACATCTTCAAGGAGTGATGCCTCATAAAGGCAGCACCCATCATTAAGAACCCTCATCACCTAGGACATACCCTCTTCTCATTACTACCATCACGGAGCAGGTACAGGAGCCTGAAGGCACACACTCAGCGATTCAGCTTCTTCCTCTCTGACATCACATTTCTCAATGGACATTGAACCGATGAACACTATCTCACTAAACTCTTCTCGGGTTTCCAGCCAGGTACACAGCAGAGTTTGTCATCGAAACTATGGTTATAATCGATACCTGTACCTGGCTAGAAGCATAAGAAGAGTTAATTCATCATATGCGCTGGGAAAGCACCAGGTCCTTTCTCACTACCTCTCTACTTTTTTTTTCTCTTTTTGCACTACTTGTTTAATTTAACTTTTTAGGTATATATACACTTCTTACTGCAATTTACATTTTTTTTTACTATTATGTATTGCAGGGCTGCATAACAACAAATTTCATGACATAAATAAACCTGATTCTGATCAAATAAGACTCACTCAAACAAAAGAATCAGAATATTACAGGTGAGTTCGAAATTAGACCTCATACAGACTGAAAACTGAAAATGGATTATATGGGTAGCTATCAGACTCCTCAATACCCAGAGCCTTGACTGACACCTTGCCCTACTGTCCTGTTTATTATTTATTGTAATGCCTGCACTGTTTTTGTGCAGTCCTGTGTAGGTCTATAGTCTAGTGTAGCTTTCTCCGTGTTGTTTTTTTTTGTAGTTCAGTCTGGTTTTTGTACTGTGTCATGCAACACCATGGTCCTGAAAAACATCTCATTTTTACTGTGTACTGTACCAGCAGTTATGGTCGAAATGACAACAAAAAGTGATTTGACTTGACTTATTGCTTCTGAATTGATGGGGATGTGGTCTCTTAAGTCTCTCAGGGACTCTGAGAGCGTCTGGGGAGCTAATGGGATATCCATTAGCAAATGGGCTATTTTGCATGTATGGGACTGAGTTGGAGTAGGTCTTTATGGGATTGAACCAACCACTTACTAAGGTTCCAGGGAATCAGGCTTCCTCATCGGGTGCGTGGCCATGCAGCATTGTGGCTGTGACCCCAGAGAAGGGTATGTGTATCGCGGGCAGAATAGATGCTCTGCTGCAAGCTCATGTGTGAACAAGGAATGCAAAAACCACGGCGTCTCACAGCACTGAAACACTTTCTCACCGATAGGCCCAAGGGGGTGCCATGGTAACATAAAGGTCAGCGCAATCACTTCACAGCGCCAGCGAGCACCGATCAGGATTCAATTACCTCAGCTGTTGCCGTCTCGACTGAGTTTGTACATTCTCCCCGTGACCGCGACGTTTTCCTCTGGGTGCTCCAGTTCCCCCTCACATTACAAAGACATACAGTTAGGGTTAGTGAGTTGTAGATGAGCTATGTCAGCACTGGTGTGGCAAAATTTGCAGGCTCCCCTCAGCGCTCTCTCGGACTGTGTTAGTCATTGACACAAAACATACAGACACTTTGTAAAATAATTTACGTCTTATTGTGCCCATGTGTTGAGAGAGAAGAAGGCAACATGCTATCTTCAGTGTAATAGAAATATCCCCCTTCCGAATGAACAATATGTGAATTTTATTCTTTTAGAATTAATTTTAATCTAAAGCAACAAAAAAAGTTATCGGTTTTTTATCCTGTTTTTTTATTAAATGTATGTTTCGATGATTTACTGCACACATGGTAAATAAAGCTTATTTTAATCTCCTTAGTCTTTAAGCCTAGCGGTTAGCACAATCATTTTGCATCTCCAGTGATCACCACTATTAAACATTCAATTACAACAATTTCATCGTTTAATTCTTCACAGATTCCATCCCCTTTCCAGGCACTCACACGCCACCTACACACTAGGACTAATTATACTAATTATAAAAGTACTGCGTCTACCTCATCAGTGAGATGCTCGTTGGCGGAGAAACTGAAAGAGCTGGATGGAGCTGCATCAGGGAGGCTTTGGAGGAGTCGGTGCGCGATGAGGGCATGCAATCTAATAGTGGGTGACTGGCTTAGTTGCTTTTCTTGTGCTCGCAGGACCCTTTTGGACGTTGCTAATGTGGAACACTGCAAGTTCAAATTTGCCGATTTATTTGTGGACCGCAGGGCCGTATGGTGAAGGAGCTGCGAGGCCTCGGTTGTAGCGAGGACTAGTCGTCAAGCTGTGGTGCTGCCTGTTTACAGCTGCTAGGAGAGAGGCATCTAACCTGATGTGCTCCACTTGGGGTGGTGTGGCATAGCATTCAGGCAGGAGTCAGTGCTGCCCCCCGGTGTCCGCTTGGCAGAAGACAGGCTGTATTGTGGTCGGCTACAGATTTCTGCGGCATTCATGGATTCAGCTTCCGGACTATAGATTTATTTTGCATGGCTGTAATTTACTGATATCTTGCATGTGCTTGCCATGTGTGCTTTGTGCCGTGTGTGACTGTTGGTTTTGTGTTTTGTACCTTGGCTCATTTGGTTGTATTCATGAGTATCCATTTTTGGTTGAATGACAATTAAACTTGAATTGAATTCAATGCTGGGCAGTTGAATTACGGACTTGCACATCTTTGGGATGTGGGAGGAACTCAGAGGAAATCCTTGCAGCCACTGGGGGAACACACAGACTCATCACAATTAGCATCAGAGATCAGGATTGAATTTAAGTTGCTTGAGCCACGATGTAGCAGCACTGTGAAATGTACCATTTGACAAGAACTGTCATGATCTGCTTTTGGATGCTAGCCTCGTTTTATTTTAGGGTTAAGTTTGGCTTTATTTGTCACGTGTACTGTACATCAGAACATCAAAACATACAGTGATATGCATTGTTGGTGTCAATGCCCAAGATAGTCTAAGTATGGGCTGGGGGCAGCTTGCAAGTGTCACAGTAGTTCCGGCAACAACATGGCTTGCCCGCAATTTGACCCTAACCCGTATATCTTTGGAATGCCGGAGGGAGGCAGAACAGCCCTGGAGGAAACCCATGTGGGGTCATGGAGAATATGCAAACTCTTTATAGATGGTGGTGGGAGTTGACTTCCAATATCGCTGGCATGGTAAAGTGTTGTACTAACTACTATGCTACCACGTTGCCCGTCTCATTTATAGCCATCAAACACTGAATGAAAAATCAACTGTCATCCTCTGACAGAACTAGCAATGGATTGATCTACTTTGCCTGCCTCTCACAGCATAATTCATTAACATAGTTTTGGATGCTTATTTACCATGTCCATTATATTTACGAGGTGCAGCAATTTACTTTTCAGCTACTGATTCAGTGCTGATAATTGCTTGAGACAAAGATGTTGTTATAAGGATCTACCTCTTAGTAATAATGATCAGAGAGGCACAGAGAGAATGTGTAATTACTGGTAAGTACCTTTACAGTCTCAATGGAAGAGCATGTGAACTTATACAACCAAATACCTGAGTGCACACCTACTAAATCTTCTTGATCCTCTACGAACAATCAAAGAATAGAAAAGGAGACGATACTGGCCATGTGCTCCTCATGGTCCTGATCTAACCTCCACATGTCCGTGCGGTACTCCATGTCCATGATAGTTGGTCTCTGGAGAGTTGTTTCTCCTTTACGTTCAAAGTCTCTGCTTTTATATTCATTCCTTACCAGGTCAAATGTTGCACTTCTGTGTTATTGGTTGTGGGTCATCTGACTGATCTACCACACCCTCTTATTGGCCCTGGTCTAAGGGCCAAACAGCTTCATTCTTCTTTTTTTGTGACTTTTTTTGTTCTCTTCAACTCTGGTTCAAACCAGTCAAACCAGGTCACTCAGACAATGGACCACAATAATGTGATTACTTCTGCAATCTGCCAGCTGGTGGCGCACTGGCATCAGCACTGGTTTTCAAGGTGAATGGTCTCGGGCTCGAATGCTTCCCTCCGTGCTGAGATGAGCAGTGAGCCAGCCTTGTTAAAAAAGTCAGACAAAATGCTAAAGAAACTGCCCAATGCGCCATAAGGTGTGGAAAGGAATAGCGGGTAACTAATTCTCCAACCTGCTATTGTACACAAAACACAGCTTATCTGAGAATGATCTCAGTTTTAGCAGTCCGAAAGCAGAAACTTCTTGTGCCTTGCATTCAATTGCTCTGATCAGATTATCCCAGAGCAAGAATCAGTTCTCAAGCAGTTCACAGGACAGAGGTTACAGAGCAGCTTCATAAAATGGCAGCCCTGTCTCTCATAGCAAGAACAAAGACAATTGGTTTGTCTAATTCCACTATTCTTGATTCATTCAAATTCACTGATTTGTAGACGGTAGTTCATCTGGCCAACAATGAAATGTATAGAGTGTGAATTCATACTGGTATTTCCCAGCTGAATAGACCAAAGAAATAAAGGTCTGTGGCTACTCCTGTCATAACACCAATACCATTTACCAACAGTATCAAGAAGAAATAGGAAAAGAAATCTCTTACTATCTTTTCTTTCCGTTAGTCCTGACGAAGGGTCTCGGCCCGAAACGTCGACTGTACTTCTTCCTATAGATGCTGCCTGGCCTGCTGTGTTCCACCAGCATTTTGTGTGCGTTGCTTGAATTTCCGGCATCTGCAGATTTCCTCGTGTTTAGGAGAAGAAATAGTTCATTTGGCCCCTCAATCCTACCCCGCCATTCAGTATGCTGATGTGTTTCCCCTGGATGCTTTGGTTTCTCTCGTATCCAAAAGACATGCTGGTAAAGTTAAAGAATTGCTCGATTTTTCACAAGTACATCGGAACCTTGAAACAGCAGTGAAATGCATTGTTTTGCATCATATCTCATCTGCAAGAACGGTGCTGGGCCAGGGGGCAAGTGTCACGATGCTTCCAGCACCAGCAAGGCGTGCCCTCAACTTACTACCTCTAACTGTATGTCCTTGGAATGTGGGAGGAAACTGGAGCATCCAGAGGAGACCCACGTGGTCTCAGGGAGTAGGGACAAACTTCTTACACATTAAACCCCGATCGCTGATCTCTGGTGCTCTAATGTATTATGCTAATGTATTATCACAACCTGGTGTGGAAGTTGTCCTGTCCAAGACCGGAAGAAGCTTCAGAAGATTGTGAACACAGCCCGGCACATCCCACAAACCAATCTTTCATCCTTGGACTCACTTTACACCGCATTCTGTCAGAGCAGAGCTGCCAGGATAATTGAGGACATGACCCACCCAGCCAACACACTTTTTGGTCCTCTTCCCTCCGGGAGGAGGTTCAGGAGCTTGAAGAATACGTACATGACGCTGGAAGAACTCAGCAGGTCAGGCAGCATCCGTGAGAAAAGAGTAGCCAACGTTTCGGGCTGAGACCCTTCATCAGGAATGAAACATTCCGAAACGTTGGCTACTCTTTTCTCATGGATGCTGCCTGACCTGCTGAGTTCTTACAGCGTCATGTACGTATTCTTTGATCCTCAGTATCTGCAGTTGTATTTTTGTGTTCAGGAGCTTGAAGACTTGTACGGTCAGATTTGGGAACAGCTTCTTTCCAACTGTGATAAGACCACTGAAAGGATCTTGACCCGGATCTGGGCCATACCTTCCAAATATTCAGACCTGTCTCTCATTTTTTTTTCTAATTATGATTTCTAATTTACATTTTTATTATATTTACTTCAATTTGTACTCCAGGGAGCGCAAAGCACAGAATCAAATATCGCTGTGATGATTGTACGCTCTAGTATCAATTGTTTGGTGACAATAAAATAAAGTAACTGCTATGCCACCATTAAATAGCCACTGCAAATTGGCTCCAGTATAGGAGTTCCCAACCTTTTTTATGCCATAGACTAATATCATTAAGCAAGAGGTCCCTGGACGCCAGGTTGGGAACCCCTGCTCTAAGGCATAGTGAATGATAGTTTCTGTTTAGAGTTGATGGAAATGAGGAAGAAAAAGAGAAAAAAGGGTTGAGAAATGGATTTGTTCTGCGAATCAACATTGTCATTTGGTTAAAACGGAGCCATTTGTCTTTGGAAGGAAATATGAAGACTTTTTAGAAAGGTAGAATAAACAATAAAGAATGCTGAAGAGAGCAAATGCACACTCTCACTGGATCGGAGTAGATTTACACAACACTTTCAGAAATCATCCAGCCATGTGGTTTCCATATCTGGGCAGGTTATCCCAGTTCAGTGGAAGGAACAGGCTGAAGGAATTTTTCTCTCGGTGATTTTAGTTAAAGCAGTTTAGCATTGTGAAGGAAACATTTCATTGACATTTAAACTACTGTAGACAGTGAGAGCACCAGTTGGAGGAAGAGTTCTCTGACCTTGAAGGCATAAACTTGCAATCATTCTCAGTCTTTGCAAAAAAAAATGACTGTTTCCATATATAATAGCAAGTTATTTTCTCGAATATAGGTGGAATAATGGAAAATGTGAATATTGTCGGAATTGTTTGGCACTGCACTCCGAGCTATCGCTGATGGTTTTGACAGTAGGTATTAGCATTGTGATGGTTACGAGGGAGATTGTGGCCACAGGATGAATCAATGGAAAGTAAACAGGTAGTTCATCTGCCTTGCTCCTGCAGGGTTCGATCCTGACCTGCAGGGAACTCTTTTCGACTGTATTGTTTTCATCCAGTTTAACTGTTTTCCTTCAACATCTCAAAGCCATGCTCGTAGGTTGATCGATCAAAAAATAAGAACAGAACTGAAATGTTCATCCTGTTTTGATTGTGCTTTACACAAACATTGAACTTTTAATATTAGACTTGGTTTGGGGCGCTCAGTTGTAACCAGGAAACAGTGTAAGAAAGATAAAATGCAAAGTTTCACATGGCGAATAATCTATTCAGGTATAATGTGTTAAAACCAGTAACAGCTGGAAGTCACAATATTTACCAAGGCTCTTCATGGGAATGCTTTTGAACACAAACATAATGCTGAGTTTTATCAGGATATATAAAGGCAAATGATTATAATCAGAGGGATAGGTTTTAATTAGGAGAGAGCAGTGTAGAAAGCTGCTGAAGTAATTATAAAGATCAGAAAGTCTGCAGATGCTGGAAATCCCGAATCAACACAGACAAGTTGCTAAAGGAACTCAATAGCTCAGGGAGCATCTATGGAAATTAATAGCTGACATTTCGGGCTGAAACTTTTCTTCAGGACTGGGAAGGAAGGGGGAAGACACTAGAATAAAAAGGTGGGGGAAAGGAAAAGGAGCTAGCTATAAGGTGATAGGTGAAGCCGAGTGGGTGGGATAGGTAAAGGGCTGGAGAAGAAGGATTCTGATTGGAGAGGAGGGTGGACCATAGGAGAAAGAGAATGAGGAGGGAACCCAGGAGGAAGCGAGAGACGAGTGATAGGCAGCCCAAAACTTTGGTTGTTTACTCATTTCCATAGATGCTGCCCTGATCTGCTACGTTCCTTCAGCATGCTGTGTGTGTGTTGCTGATGTATATAGATTAGCACTGCAACCTTAGATTTGTGCGGTGCAGCGGTAGATCAAGCACACAGAGTGCTGGAGGTACTCAGTGAGTCAGGCAGCACCTATGCAAGAAAATAGTATGTTTCGGGTTGAGTCCCTGTATCTGGATTGAAAGTCAGAGGGGAGATAGCCAGTATGAAAAAGATGGAAGGAAGGGGTGGATCAACACTACTAGGTGTTAGGTGGGTTCAAGTGAGGGGGATGTGAGAGGCAGATGGGGGAAGGGAAGAATGGAAACAGGGCTAGAAGTTAGGTTGGTTACAGATGGATGTGACAAAGGGCTGAAGCTGTGGTGCCTGGCTCACTGAGTGATCCCGGGTTCAAATACTTTTTCTCCGTGCTGAGTTGAGCAGTGAGCTAGCCTTGTAAAAAAATCAGACGAAATGCTAAAGAAACTGCCCAAAGTGCCATAAGGTGTGGAGAGGAATAGCTAGTAACTAATTCTGCAACCTGCTTTTGTACACAAAACACAGCTTATCCAAGAATGACCTCAGTTTTAGCAGACCAATAGCAGAACCTTTTTCTGTCCACGTCCAGTTGCACTGATCAGATTATCCCAGAGCAAGAATCAGTTCTCAAGTAGTTCACAAGATGGAGGTTACAGAGCAGCTTCACAAAATGGCAGCCCTGTTCCTCATAGCAAGAACAAAGACAACTGGTTTGACTAATTCCACTATTCTTGATTCATTCAAATTCACTGACTGGTAGATGGTAGTTCCTGAGTTCCTCCAGCACTGTATGTTGGTCTGGGTTCTGGCACCTGTAGTTTCTTGAGTTTCTGCTGCACTTGATCTTGCTGACGGCTTCAAGTAGCATCTGTATGAATCCCATTTCTTGGCACTTGGTCTGTAGCCTTGAGGATTCAAGTGCTCATATAGAACCTTCTTAATTGTTGTGAGAGTACGTGCCTCCAGCACTCACTCAGGTAGTGCATCTTGGGCTGAGACCCTTCATTAGGACACGATGAATCCTATTCTTTATGAATAAAATGTGATTTTGTTAATATTCTTTATTCCACTTCATAGATGTTACCTGACCTGCTGAGTTTGTCCAGCATTTTGTGTGTGTTACTCTAGATATTCAGCGTCTGCAGAATTTCCTGTGTTTATAAACAACAATATTAGTGGGAGCTGAGAGAGAAAAGAAATATAAGCTGAGGTAGTATTAGGTTGACCCAGCTTATCCAGTCTCTTCTCATAAATAAAATGCTCCATCTCAGGTTTCACCTCCTGATAGGTGCCTTCTATATCCGCTCTTACATTCATCTCTGCTCCTGAAAAACAGTATGGAGACCCTTCCTAACCCTAATAGTATTGATGCTATGAGAACAGTCTCAGCAGCGTTTGAAATGGGTCTTCTGAATCCCTCAGCTGTTATCTGTAACTATTGGGATTTGTGGACTTTTCCAGTCAGATGTGTTTCACTCTTCTTGATTGGTGCAGCTGTAACGAAACCCAATTTCCCTCGGGATCATTAAAGTATGTTTGTCTGTCTGTCTCCAGTTTCTTCCTCCTGTAGTCCTTAAAATCATTCTATAATTTAATTATATCATGGCAGATCTTTGTTTGCAAGTTGCCTTTTATATCCTTGTTATTTTATCTCAGCCTTGAATATCCATGAATAGATAAAAAGCAGCTGGTCAATCATGCAAGTCTCCATAAAGCCATTGGAATGAAGCAAGAATGTCTCCTCAGTGTGAAAACTTTCCAGGAAAATGCATGTCTATAAATTGTTTTGACCTTTAGCTGCCTAATTAAACTCTTTCTGCAGCAACCCTTTTTATTATTATGAAATATGAACCCCTGAAAGCTCTTCGATTTTATTAGTTCAGTCTTTGTAACAAAGATTTCTTATAACTACTGCATGCAAACATTAACAGCAGTTACAAGGAATTAAAATATTGTTGATATTTCTTTCCTATTCTGAAAAGCCATCTAATATTGTGCATTAAAATTGGGATTATGAAAACAATTAAGTTAGTGAGTCACCGCTGCACAGGATTAAACCACAAAATTATATTTTCATGTAGGTGCACTGTTTTGCTTTTGTGCAGATTTATAGATTCATTATGGTGCTGTCTCCACTCAGAAAGAAAGGCTTGCATTTCTGTAACACCTTTCTTGTCCCTTTTTTGGAACATCTAAAAGCTAAGGAACTGATTTTGAAATCCAACACACACAAAATGCTAGAGGAACTCAGAAGGTCAGGCAGCAGCTATGGAGAGGAATAAAGAGTCACAAACAAGAGAAAATCTACAGATGCTGGAAATCTGAGCAACACACATAAAATGCTGGGGGAGCTCATCAGGCCAGGCAGCTCCTTGGAAAAGAGTACAGTTGACGTTTTGGGCAGAAGCCCTTTGGCAGATTTGGAGAAAAAAAGCTGAAGAGTAGACTTAAAAGGTGAGGGGAGGGGAGAGAGACATACAAGGTGATAGGTGGCACCTGGAGAGGGACGGATGAAGTAAAGAGCTGGGAAGTTGATTGGGGAAAGAGAGAGAAGGCCATGGAAGAAATAAAAGGGGAGGTAATGGGTGGGGAAGGAGATAAGGTGAGAGAGGTAAAAGGAGATGGGAAATGGTGAGGGAGAGGTGGGTGGGGGGCATTACCAGAAATCTGAGAAATCAATACTCATACCATCAATTTGGAGGCTACCCAAATGGAATATAAAGTGTTTTCCTTCCAACCTAAGTATGGCCTCGTCACAACAGTGGAGGATGGCCATAAATGGACATATCAGAATGGGAATGGGAAGTGGAATTGAAATGGGTGGCCACTGGGAGATCCCACTTTTTCTGGTGAATGGAACGTAGGTGCTCGACGAAGCAGTCTCTCAATCTATTTTGAGTCTTCACCACTTGACGCTCCCTTTTCCCTCTCCCAACTTATCTCCTTGCCCACCCATTGCCTCCCTCTGGTGCTTCTCCCCCTTTCTTTCATCCATGGCCTCCTGTCTCTTTCACTTATCAATTTCCTAGCTCTTTACTTCATCCCCCCGGCTTCAGGTTTCACCTATCACTTTGTGTTTCTCTAACCCCTCCCGACACCTTTTAAATCTACTCCTCAGCTTTCTTTTCTTCAGTCCTGCCGAAAGATTTCGGCCCGAAACGTCCAAAGATAAATTGGTGCATATTTTTCCTAATATATGCCCTATTTGTGATAGATGTAATGCAGAAGTGGCTACTTTAACCCATATGTTTTGGTGATGTGTAAGTTTAAATAATTTTTGGAGGGATGTATTTGGAATATTATCTAAAGTTATAAATATGGATGCTCAACCTAATCCACTTACAGCAATTTTTGGGATTTTCCCAGAGGAAGCAAGCAAAGTGTCTGCCTCTGCCCAACATGTGATAGCTTTTTAAACTTTACTGGCGAGGAGAGCTATTTTGCTACACTGGAAAGAATCTCCCACTGTTTTCTATTGGCTCTCCTCCATCATGTCATGTTTAAGCTTGGAGAAAATTAGAAGCCGGACATTTGATACATCTTTTGATTTTGAACAAGTCTGGCGACCCTTTATTCAATATTTTCTCATGATTTAATTTATCTTTATTTATTTATCTATTCATTCATCCATCTATTTATTTATTTATTTATCTATTTATCTATCTATCTATCTATCTATCTATCTATCTATCTATCTATCTATCTATCTATTTATTTATTTATTTATTTATTTTTCTTTATTCTCTTTGGAGAATATCCTTGTCCATGAAGGTTCAGAGATGACTGGAAGGATGTGTTTTTTTTCTCTTTCCTTGTTTTTTAAGTTTATCCTCATTTGGACTGCCCAATCTTTCTTTTTCTTTCTCTCTTTTTTGTTTTAGTTTAGTTAGTGGGGTTTTTCTTTCTCTATCAATAACATTTCCAATCTTTTTTTTTACAAATGCTATGAGGAGTTGTAATTTCTCTCTGACCATTGTATATATAACAGCATAATATATTACCTATTTGAGTTTGATATTATATGCTTTTTGTCTTTAATATTGCTGTTTATATGTCTTTCATATTATCTACTTGTTAAACTCCTCTTTTGATTTGTATTTGTATATTCTTTATTTGAAAATCAATAAAAAAGATTGAAAAATGAAATGACACTTCATTGGGACTTGAGGTCTAGTTGGTCTATGCACAGGTAAGTCCCAGGGTTACGAAGTGGTAACAAGCATATTTAGTAATTTTGGTGAAAGTTAAAAATTGATCAAAACCGAGGGAAGAGCTTCCCCTAATAAATGCATTGATAGTTCTTCCATTACTGAAAGGAGCAGATAGAATTTTAGCTTATTCTCCCAAGACCTTGCCCAAGGCAACCCTAGTCAGTGGACCTGAACCTTTTGTATAGAGCATCAGCAGGGTATATAGAATAGCATTTATTCATTATACAATAGAACTAAACTTTAGTTACTAAAGTAATCCAGCTAGCTTGGGAATTTGGTGATGCCAAACTATATTTCTTGGCCACTTTATTAGGTACAGGAGGTACACAAGAAGTGGCCACTGACAGTATTTCTGTATGCTCATGGCATCTGCTGCTATAGCCCATCCAGTGAACAGTTGAGTGTGTTGTGTTTTCAGAGATGCCCTTTTGCACACTTCTGTTGTAATAAGTGATTATTTGAGTTATGTTGTGTCCCTGTCAGCTTGAACCAGCCTGGCCATTCTCCACAACATTGATTATTACTCCGTTTAATCCAACACCACAGTTTACTTCAGATTTTTGAAGTATAATATATACTATTGTGTAATAAACTTTCCAGTAAACCTGGAGAGTTTAAAGAAAACATAGGAAACAGGGTCCCAATGTGTTTGAACAGTGCATGGGAAATGGGGGCCTGCAAAATTAAAGAGGGTATGGGAGGGATTTCCACCACCCAGATGGGTCATGCAATCTTCTTGCAGCTACTGGTAGAGGTCCCACATCTCTTCAACCAGTCAGTTCTTGAACCAGCCTGCACAACACTAATCACTACCTCAGTACAGCAACACTATGACCATCTTGCACTACAGGGACTTGCTTCTTGTTCTATTTTTGTTGAGTTTATTCTCATATGCGCAAGTACATGTATGCACAATGAGAAACCTACGTGCGGGACCATGGTTGGCATAATTGCTAGGGGTCATTGAACAATACAGCATGGAAACAGGCCCTTTGGCCCATTGAGTCTGTGCTGGCCATTCACACAAATCCCATTTTATTCTCCCCACACTCTCATCAACTTTCTGCAGATTCCATCTCTCCCCTTTGCCTTAGGGGTACCTCACAGTAACCAGTTAACCCACACATCTTTGGTTGTGTGAGGAAGCCCAGGCAGTCGCGGGGAGAAGGAAAAATCTCCAAACAATCTGGAGGTCAGGAGGACAGAACACAGATTACTGGAGCTATAGGCAGCAGCTCCTCCAGCTGTGCCAGTGTAAAATGGTTTAATATTGTCACCTGTACTAAGATGAAGGTTGTCAGAATGTTTGTGGTGACATGTCCAGTGTGGTAATGTAATGCGTAGTGCTTATCGCTCTCACTTTCAGCTTCCACTGCCGGCTAGCAATCTCATGAGAAGGAGAGTTGAGTGTGTAGGTCTCTCCCGGCCAGTACACAGCCTCTCCAACAGCAAACCTCATGTAGTGCCTCCTTGCTGGAGACGTGTGGCAACTCAACTCTCTTTGGACACAGAGGACGGGGAGGAGGTCTGGCCCCTGCACACATAGCACGCTGGTGTGTGGACACACTCTGGTGCTCATGAACAAGATCCCCAGCTATGGGTAAATAACCCCACTGCCTTGTGGGCAGCCTCGGGAGAGATGAAGGCTAAGGGAGTAAACCCAGAAGGCAAATCTGGAGTGGAGCCCCCTAAGGCGGTTGGACATCATTGAACATCCTTCTGGCAGCTCCTGCATCCAAGCTGGTGCCAAACATATTGCTTCACAAGCTTTCCTTTGGACTACGCTGGTGAGGCCGAGAGGGGGATCTTGACGACTGGGCATCTCAGAATCTCCGTTCCTTCCCCCTAGGCTTGTGATGATGATCAATTGTCCTTTGAGACAGATGGATGCCAACCATTAAGATACTGTGAGAAACCTGTCTTGCGGATTGATTCAATACAGCGATGCACTGAAGCATCACTTCAAGATAATATCAGAGTGCAGAATAAAGTATTACACATTCTAATACATATAGCAAAGTGAAGATGATTGTCATTCCAAATGGTGGCTATATATCACGAGAGAACTGGAGTGGGCCAACTGCAACTCTGGGTTATTGGATTTTATCTGCACATTTAAAAACTTATTGTATTGAGGTACAGCACAGCTCACAGGTCCTTGCAGCTCTTTGAGCCACTCCATCCAGCAATCCTACAGTTTTAATCCTAGCCTAGTCACTGGACAATTTACAATGACCATCTAACCTACCAACTGGTACAAATTTGGACTGTTGGAGGGAACTGGAGCACCCAGAGGAAACCCCCACTGTCACAGGGAGAGCATACAAACTCCTTAAAGGCAGTGGCAGGAATTGAATGCAGGTTGCCTGTACTAAAGCGTTGTGATGACCACTAAGTTACCGTGTTGCCCCAACATACCCTTTCAGGAATTATTTGGTGTTAACTTAATATCAGTAGGCTCAATGAGAAATGCTGCTGGCCAGTCAGATCTGCTAGTTTGCGCTTAGAACTTTTTTCCCTTGGATGAGAGGAAACCAAAAGTGACCAGATCAAAATGCTCAGATTAATTTTTCACCCTCCCTCTCACAGAGACCACCAGCTCTGGAATTCCAAACTCCAAGAATTGTGCCAGCAACCTCTGGAATTCTTGACAGTTGGGTCCATATTGATGAACAGAAAAGACAAGCTGTTTCTTTTTTTAGGGAGTGTGAAGAATAAACAGTCACAAGAAAGGCTTGACTATGAAAATGTTATGCATTGTGGGACAGTGTCTACTAGTGTCTAACAAACAGGCTAATCATAAAAGATAAAGTTTGTGTATTAAAGTAAGGAAGAAAAAGCATTTCAAGATGTATTTTGTATGCATTTCTCTGACATTAAATGTACCTTTGAAACCTTTGAATTCCCTTGGATGGGTATTGCAAGAAACACTCCATGGCTGCTTTATTAAGTACACCTGTACACCAACTTGTTAATACAAATATCTAATCAGCCAATCATGTGGCAGCAACACAATGCATAATAGCATGCGGACATGGTCAAGAGGTTCTTGACCAATCAGAATGGGGAAGAAATGTAATCTAAGTGACTTTGACCACAAAATGACTATTGGTGCCAGACTGGGTGGTTTGAGTATCTCAGAAACTGCTGATTTCCTGGAATTTTCATGCCCAACAGTTGCGAGAGTTTACAGAGCACAGCACAAAAAAACAAAAACAAAAACAAAACATCCAGTAGGCAGTAGTAGATCTGTGAGTGAAAACACCTTGTTAATGAGAAAGGTCAGAGGCGAATGGCCAGACAGTTCAAGCTGACAGGAAGGCGACAGTAACTCAAATAACCACGCACATCATGGTGGTGTGCAGGAGAGCATCTCTGAATGCATACCATGTTGAACCTTGAAGCTGATGGGCTACTGCAGCAGAAGACCTCAAACATGCAATAAGTGGCCAGTTCATTTGGTACAGGAAGTACTTAATAAAGTGGTCACTGAGTGCATTGTTACCCGAAGTCCATTCTTTCACTTTAGCACTGAAGTGGCAGTGAAAGCGCATTTTACTCTGAAATGCAGCTTATTTTGGTAAATGATCATAGTTTGGATGTGATCCAGTTTTGTCTCTTCTGAGGCTCTGTTCTGAGGCAATACCTACTACCCATATTGGCTGTAGAGCCAAGAGGGAATACTGTGAAGTGGTGCAAACTCCAGTAAGGTAGACACAAAATTTTTTGCAGATGCTTGAAGTCCAGAGCAACGCACACAAAATGCTGGATAAACTGAGCAGATCAGACATCATCTGCAGAAGTGAATAAGCAGTCTTCTTATTCTGGCTTCTGCTCCCTTCCTTTCCGGTCCTGATGAAGGGTCTCAACATAAAACATTGATTCTTTATTTCTCCCCACAGATGGTGTGTTCCTTCATCAATTTGTGTGTGTTCCACTAACATACTAGAATGAGAAAATATCTACAAGCTAAGGCATACAGAATGAGTGTTGCTGAAGAGATGGAGTGGGACATCAAAGTGCGAATTGGAATTCGAAGTTGCTAAATCTGGTTCAATACAACCATTATTCAGATTCGAATGAGAAGATGAATGGGACTAGGGTTGATAAGACAAGAGTGACACAGAGTGGAAGGGTAAAAAGCAACTCTGCAGTCAGTTCCTGACTCGAAATATTAACTATTTTTCTCTCCCTGTAGATGCTGCCTGGCCTACTGATTATTTCCAGAATTTTTGTTTGTGCTACTGGTTTCCAACATCTGTGATCTTTTCTTTTAAGGTCCAGTGGAGCTAGTTTATGTGGACTTCTTATGGGAGAATTTGGGTGGTGGGATGGAGGTACGTCCCTACCAAAGGAGGTGTAAGGCTCTCCCTCCCTCCATTAGCCTGTAGGTCACCCTTGGACAAGGGTGCAACCTGCTTACCCCCACCCCCTTCAGCGATCATGGTCACGTGAAGCCATGGGAGCAGGTGGTGGACGGTCGTATGAGCAGCTGGTGCTTATCACAAGTCCTGGTTATGCAACCATTGACGCAGACCAACCAATCTCTGAAGAGTATTGCTAATGGCTGGGGTCACCCATGTTGTAAAGACACTGCCCAGAAGAAGGCAATGGCAAAATACTTCTGCAGAAAAATTTGCAAAGAACAATCATGGTGATGAGACCATGATCGCCCACGTCATACGACATGGCACATAATGATGATGAATGGGAGAGAATTACAGATCGGGGATCGGGGGTAGGGGTGGGGTTTATGGAACTAAGGATAGGGAACTATTAGGAGTGCAGGAAATTGAGCTCAAAACCAACTTTAGAAGTCAAAACAACCAACTGATAATGAATGCATTATAGTAGCTGGATGGTGGTGTAGTGGTATCAGCATTGTACTTCAAGGCTAATGGTCCCAGGTTCAAATCCTATCAGCTCCTTGTACCCTTTTCACCTACGCTGGGTTGAGTGTCAATTGAGCAAGTTGGCCTGATAAAACAGAAAAATCAAATACCTCACAATGTGCCCCCAGGCATGAAAAGGAAGAACGAATGCTCTGTAGTATCATAAGATGTGGTTCTAAACCTTCTGTTGTTTTTGAAAGGGAACACAATTGAAACAAAATGATTCTGCTTTGAGACAACATGCAAAAGGTCTTGGGAATCCTATTAATGTAGATACGTGCCTAAGAATTTTACACAGCACTGTATGCACAGGTGCAATGGAAAATCTAATCGTAGGATGATCATAGCAACATGACATCATGTAGGCAGCATAGAAACACAAATTAATGATAAATTATACACTTTTTTTTGCAAGAAATAGAACATTGTAGAGGAAAGAGATCAAAGTAGTCATAGTGTTGCTAACCGTACTGATTAGTTTTTATTCTGGTTGGTTGAAGAACTGAATGATTGAAGGGAAGTAGCTGCATTTGAAGCTGCTGCTATGGGACTTCAGGCTTCTGTACTCACTAATCAGGAAGTGACTATTTAAGGATCGTCAGCGTTGTGCCTCTGATTTGAGTGCAGAGTTTGGAGAACTGCGTACTTCAATATTTCTGGGCTCTGTGGCTTTTGTATTTTCAGTGGCACCACACCAGGCTGATTATCAAAACGCCAAGAGCAGCTCAGCATCAGTGTTTGACAAAGCAAACCTCTGCACCACCTGCTGTTTGAACTGTTGTATTGGAACAAGCCTTGTAAGGATCAAGGATGAACGTTATTTGCAATATACATTTACACATATTAGGAATTTGATGTGGTATTTTGACGTGGCATACATCGCAAACAATAGCATTCAAGAGTTACATAAAAATAAGTTAGAGGTATGGATAGGGAAAAAGATGTGCATAAATACATGAATAACAGCACACATTTGCAATGTAAACAGCGGATAGGAGAAGGTCCATGGATGCTGGAAATCCAAAGCAACACACCCGAACTCAGCTGGTCAGGCAGCATCCATGGAAGTGAATAAACAGTCGATGTTTCTGGCCAACACCCTTCTTCAGGACAGCCATTAAAAAATGTGGCTTAAAATGCTTACAGTGCAGTGACTCAGGTAATAGATTGAGGGGTGGGGTGGTGGGGGATGTGGGGTACTAACTAGAATAATTGATCAGATTAAGGGCCGGGGGGGGGGGGGACTTCTAAGATGGCGCGATGTTTTAGTCTTAATGGGCCTAAAGTGATTTCTAGAAGGACGCTTTTGAAAAAAGCAGTTTGCAGGATAAATAGTGTCTGCAATGACTTTTCCTGCCCGATTGAGTTAATATGATTATCGAGGGCTGGCCATGCTGTGGAACAATGTTGAATGGATGAACCTTCTTAATTTGCCTCATCTGATTCCAATCTATTACTACTTATAGGTAAAATTTTTAATGATTACTGTGGGGTATAAAAGCATAAGCAAATCGTAGGATCATACAACAGGCTGTTCGGCCCATTAAGTCTACACTGAACATCAAATATTGACTTACACTAGTCTCATTTTTAACTTTCCCCACATTCCCAACAATTATTTCCCTAACAATTCGCCTGAACACAAAGGGCACCATACAGTGGCAAATTGGCCTACCAATGCACATGGTTTCGGGATGTGGGAGGAAAGCCACCAAGTCATAGGGAGAATGGAAAAACCACAACCTGGCAAGATTTCACCAGGCTCACTGGAGCTATGATACAGCAGCTTCACTAACCATTGAACTATGTCGCCCTGGTGTCAAGATGATACATAGAACAAATACTTAAACACGGATTGGAATAATACATGGCCTTGGTTCAATGGTTAAATGGTTCAATTTGAAATTGGTGTTTGTATACAGTATACAACCTGAAATGCTTACTCTTCACAGACATCCATGAAACAGAAGAAAAACATTGAAGAATGACAGAAAAACATTAGAACCCTAAACCCCTCCTCCCATTCCCATACACAAGCACCAGCAAGGCATCAATCCTCCCCCAACCCCTCAGTTATTCCAGCAGAAAGCCTCAGCGCCCGGCACTCACCAAGCAACAGCAAAGCCCCCAAAGAGAGACCATGATCTGCTGTCCAACAAGAACCATTCTTCACACAACAGTTCGACATGCCACATGCTCTCTCTCTCTCTCTCTCTCTCTCCCTCTTTTACTAACAAGGGACAGAGAGATGTCATCCGTTCCACAGCAAGAGGGGAGACCAACAGATCGCCGTTTCAATGTTACAGTCTCGAGCGATGCTTATTCAAGCTCACCCAACTTAAGAACCAGCAGACTCTCCCCCTCCCCTTCCCATAGAGAGAGAAAGAGAGAGAGAAGTCATACATACAAAGAAGACTCCAACAGCCATACCTGCTGTCTCGATGCTCCAATCTCCTGCACCGCCGCAGTTGGCATTACCGGTGAGGAATTGTGTCCACAGGGTCCGGCCGAGGCTTCACTCTGAAGACATCCATCTTCCAAGCTGTAACTGGAGATATTGAAAATCTGGCCGACCAGCGAGCTTTGGGAGTAAGAACCCGCCACTGTGAAGAACAGCAATTTGAGTGCAGCTGTAGAACACAGACTCTGACATGACCCCAGCCACCTTGAAAAGGTAAAATAGTGACATTAAAGAGAGGAAATCAAGCTGTTTTGCAGATGAGCTCGAAAAAGTTGCCCTCTGTCACCACCTTGGCTCCTGCACCCTTGGAATCATGGTATTTCTCATTAGCTCACTAAATCACAGCTCTTTTCCTGCAACGTCTCGTATGCACCATAGCATTTACAAACACCTTGTTATGCTCTAAAACATCCCATGGGTGGGTGACTCGCACAAAATGCTAGAGGAACTCAGCAGGTTCAGCAGTATCCGTGGAAAAGAAGAGAGAATCGATGTTTCCGCTATTCATCGGGAGTGGAAAGGAAAGGGGGAAGAAGCCAGAATAAAGAAAGTGGAGGAGGGGAAGGAGTCTGGCAGGAGGTAGGTGAAGCCAGGTGATGGGGAACGTATGTCGTTCAGGAGGGGAGGACTAAGTAAAAAGCAATGAGGGGATAGGTGGAAAAGGTAAAAGGCTGAAGAAGAAGGAATTTGATAGGAGAGGATAATGGACCATTAGAAAAAGGGAAGAAGGAGTGGCATCAGAGGGAAATGATGGTCAGGTGAGCAGTTGAGGAGAGAGAACAGGTAAGAGGGGAGCCAGAATGGGGAATGAAAAATGGGAGAGGGGGAGGGGGAAGGGGAGAAACCACTGGAAGGTAAACATGCTAAGCCATGGCTGGCAAGTTATTAAACAAGATCTGACACTGAGCCACATGTTGGCTCAGCTCACCAATAGCTCAGCCAAGAGCTGGGTCTGTTCGAAAACTGGAAAAGTCCCCGGAGAAGAGACAAGATTTAATGAGGGAACACGGGTCTCGGGAACAGGGGTAACGTCAAACATAGCCAAACTGGGGGAACACAAGAATTCATGTCTGGTTGTTGAGTTGGTTAGGTAACCAGGGAGTAATGGAGTTTAAAATTGAGGGACCGGAAGTGTTGGATTAGAGTCTTAATTGTTATTTTATTGTAGTTTAACTTCCTTTATGCCTGTTTATATGCTTAATCACCTGCTTGTCTGTAAAATGTCGCTGGATCTTTAGTGATTTGAAGTTTAGCTGGTTCCATTCTTCAGTAGTTTATTTGCCTGTGAGCCTAAGATGGCAGGCAGCATAAATCAAGATCCACAGACTGTTCTTATCAGAGACGAATCCCTCATCTGTCCATCTTGAACCAGTTTTCAATATAAAGAGGGACAACAAGGCAGGTTCTTTGCCAGAGTGAGCTGGTTGAAGTTAGAGTTAGTTATCTGCTGCTGTTCTTTACTGTTGTTCATCTAATACACCACTGTACAAAATCTTAGGTATATATATATATCTGGGGTGTCTAAGACTTTTGCACAGTAATGTAGTTGTCAATGTGGAGCGGAGAGTGAGTTTGTAAATCCGGCTGGAGCAAGGGATGTTGGGAATTGCAAGGGTGGTGGACCGTGTGAGGGGTGTGGGTCAGTTGGCAGAGAAGGAGTGCTAGGGCAGTGGGAGGGTGGTGGGGTTACAGTTACACTCAGCCCTGAGACACCAGTCATGGTCATTTGATTCCAAAAAAAATGGTTTACTGATCATTACAGAATGTCTCTCTCTGGTGCTTCCCTCTCCCTCCCCTCTCCCTTCCCCTCTTCTCAACCATGAATCTCCTCTCCCTATCCCCTTCTCACTCTCAGTCCACAATAGAGACCCATATCAGGGTCAGGTTTATCATCACTCACATATGTCATAATATTTGTTTTTTTTTTGTGGCAGCAGTACAGTGCAATACATAAATTTACTACAGTACCATGCAAAAATCTTAGCCACCCTAGCTATATGCATGTGATACACTTGACATCACCTCATACTTTGTTCCAATCACCTTAAAGTTATGTCCGTTGTATGAGCTATTTCTGCCTTGGGAAAAAGTCCCTGGGTGCCCACTCAATCTATGCTTCTCATTTCTTCCAGTATCACAGAGACGATGGAGTTCATTGGCCACTGGTTTACCTCTTCCCCCTTGTCCATCGGGTAAAAGCACGTGCCACCAGGCTCACAGACAGTTTCTACCCTTCTGTAATAAATTGCCTAGTACAATAACCTCAAATCCTACCCTGTTATGATCTTGCACCTTCTTGTTTATCTGCACTGCACTTTCTCTGTAGCTGTTGCACGTTATTCTGCATAAAATTGGTACAGTACAGTGCAAAAATCTTAGACAACCTAGCTTTGTGCCTGAGACTTTTGCACTGTATTGTATAATAGCTGTAACCACAAGATTTATACCTCATACTTGACTTCCCGAAGAACTTTCTGGATAATATGGGCAGCACGATAGCGTAATGGTTAGTGTAACGCTGATACAGGATCAATGGCCTGCACTCAATCCTGCCACTGTCTGTAAGAAGTTTGTACAGTCTTCCCTGTAACTGCCTGGGTTTCCTCCAGGTGCTCTGGTTTCCTCCCACATTCCAAAATAGTACAGGTTAGTAAAATAATTGGTCATATCGGTATAATTAGGTGGTGGAGGCTCACTGGGCCGGGATGGTCTGTTACTGTGCTGTATCTCTAAATAACATTATTAATATCATCTCCCAATCTCCAGACCACCCCCCCCCCCCACGAATGGCTCCTCCGTAGAGAGAATTAAGTGCACCGAGTTCATGGGAGTTCACATCATGGCTAACCTCACCTAGTCCCTTAGCATCACCTCCACGAACAAGAAGGCACAGCAGCACCTCCACTTCCTAAGCAGATTGAGGCAAGTAAAGCTTCCCCATATCATCTTAACTGCATTTTACAGGGGCACCACTGAAAGCGTCCTTACAAGTTGCATCTCCATCTGGTATGGGAGAAGTCGAGCACTGGACCTGAAGTCCCTAAAAGGGACTGTGAGAACAGCTGAGAGGGTCATAGGGGTCTCCCTACTATCCATCGGGGACAGTTATCAGGAGAACTGTGCACACAAGGCCCTCAGTATTATTAAGGATCCCTCCCGTCCGTCCAGCGTCCTCTGACTTTTTACCATCAGGCATGAGAATCTGATGTATAAATCCAAGAACGGTGAAGATGACAAATAGTTTCTTCCCCCAGGCCATTAGGCTTCTAAACTCCCTGCTGCATTCGCATTCAAAGTGTCACTGGTTAATTTGTGCCGTATCTTACAATATTTAATAGTGGCGCACTTTAGTTTGTTACTTATGTGTCATTCATGTGTAGATTTTATCCTTAACTTCATAAGTTATCGTGTATTATGTGTGTTATCTGTACTACTCTGCTTTACACCCTGGTTGAGAGAAACATTGTTTCATTTCTATATGCATTATATGGTTATATGCATTATATACATGTATGTAGTTAAATGACAATAAACTTGACTTGTTTAAGAGGAGCCAGTCTTAGTTAATGACACTAGGAGAGATGGACCAGTGGAGATGGAAAGAACTTCAATGAGGAATTGGCTTATTGTACTTACATGTAGTGAAGAGCCTTTTGCTGTGTGCCATCTGGCTTGATAACCCTACCTACCTCACCATGATGTAGAACACTTCAGCTGTCACCTTATCTCCTGTGCCCATGTCTTCGCTTTGGAGTCTTCACTCTATCCAATGGACTGATTCTCTCAGATTCCTGGATCCACCTGAATTTCTGCAATCTGACCTGTTGCTGCCCTTCCTGGAAAACTGTTAGCCTGACATCAGTGGTCGGGAAGTTGTTGGAATCGATTGTTGGGGAAGAGATTACGGAGTACCTGGAGGCACATGACAAGATAGGCCAAAGCCAGCATGGCTTCCTGAAAAGAAAATCCTACCTGACAAACCTACTGCAATTGTTTGAAGAAATTACAAAAAGGTAGACAAAGGAGATGCAGTAGATGTGGTGTACTTGGATTTTCAGAAGGCCTTTGACAAGGTGCCACACATAAGGATGCTTAGCAAGGTAAGAGCCCATGGAATTACAGGGAAGTTACTAGTGTGGATGGAGCATTGGCTGGTCGGCAGAAAACAGAGAGTGGGAATAAAGGGATCCTATTCTGACTGGCTGCCGGTTACCAATGGATTTCCACAGGGCTTTTTACGATGTATGTCAATAATTTGGACTATGGTATTAATGGATTTGTGGCTAAATTTGCCAATGATGCAAATATAGGTGGAGAAGCGGGAAGTGTTGAGGAAATAGAGAACGTGCAGAGAGACTTAGATAGTTTAGGGGAATGGACAAAGAGGTGGCAAATGAAATACAATGTTGGAAAGTGTATGGTCATGTACTTTAGTGGAAGAAATAAAAGGGCAGACTATTATTTAGATGGGGAGAAGAATTCAAAATGCAGAGATGCAAAGGGACTTAGGAGTCCTTGTGCAGGATACCCTAAAGGTTAACCTGCAGGTTGAGTCGGTTATGAAGAAGGCAAATGAATTGTTGGCATTCATTTCTAGAGGTATAGAATATAAGATCAGGAATGTGATGTTGAGGCTCTATAAGGCACTTGTGAGACCACACTTGGAGTGTTTTGTGCAGTTCTGGGCTCCTTATTTTAGAAAGGGATATATTGACATTGGAGAGAGTTCAGAGAAGATTCACGAGAATGATTCCAGGAATGAAAGGGTTACCGTATGCGGAACGTCTGGCAGCTCTTGTGCTTTGTTCCCTGGAGTTCAGGAGAATGAAGGGGGATCTCATAGAAACATTCCAAATGTTAAAAGACCTGAACAGATTAGATATGGCAGTTATCTCACATGGTAGGGTGTCCTAGGACAAGAGGGCACGACTTCAGGATTGAAGGACGTCCTTTTAGAACAGAGATGCAGAGGAATTACTTTAGTCAGAGGGTGGTAAATCTGTGGAATTTGTGGCCATGAGTGGCTATGGAGGCCAAGTCATTGGGTGTATTTAAGGCAGAGATAGATAGGTTCTTGATTAGCCGGGGCATCAAAGGGTATGGGGTGAAAGCAGGGGAGTGGGGATGACTGGAAGAATTGGGTCAGCCCATGTTTGAATGGCAGAGCAGACTCGATGGGCTGAATGGCCTACTTCTGCTCCTATATCTTATGGTCTTTTGTTCGTTTAGAGTGTAAAATTTTTATTTTTCTAGAGCTTTCCTTGTTGTTTAACTCTTCAATCTTTGTTTAAAATTTTTATATACTCACCTATTTGATCCAAGACTGCAGCGCGACGCAGCTTGCAGCGGTCACTCCAGAACTGATTATCTGTTATCTGTGAAGTGGGGTGCTGTGCGCAATCATAATCGATTGAAAATGGATATGGGAGCACGGAGGAACATCGGGAAATCTCCAAGAAGACCTTCTTCGTTGCTGCTGCTGCTGCTGTGAGGTCCGGGTCTCTGCTGAGAAGAACAGGCCCCCACTCCTCGGGGTCGCGTTGCCGATGGCCGTTGGCGGGGCCGTCTTAACACGCTCGGCAGAGGATGGTGCTCGGAGAAGCTGTGCCGGAGGGGATGGTCATCGGCTCAGAGGTTCGACGGACCTGGAGTCCTTTCGATGGACTCAGACCGCTTTTGGTGTGTGCTGCGTCTGCGAGGCTGGGTTCGACGGAGCTTCCATTATGTGCTGCGTCTGCGAGGCTGAGTCGGGTGGGGCCGTGTAAGTCCATAGTGGGGGTATTCCCTTCTGCCGCCGGCGTGGGATGGCGAGTTTGTCGGGACCCTGGGGACTTGTGGAAACTGTGGTGATTTCTTTTGAACTTACAGTCCTTTAACATCTTGGACTATTTTTACTGTGCCCACAGTCTGTTTTTTTATCAATTATGCTATTGTTTGCATTGTCATAACTATATGTTGTAATTATGTGGTTTTGTGCAGGTCTTGTAGCTTTAGGTTTTGATCTTGTTTTTGTCTGGTGGGATTGGAGCTCCTTTCCAGGGAATGCGCTAAGACGGTAGCGCGATATTAATAAGCAGCAGCCTTTCCGGATTCTGGATTGGGGATTGCCAAATGTTATGTGGATTTTCCGGTGTAGTCTGTTTTGTCATATGCTTTTGTGATATCATTCTGGGGGAACGTTGTCTCATTTTTTAACTGAATTGCATTTGTGGTTTCTGAATGACAATAAACTGAATCTGAATCTATGTTTGTGTAATTGTTCTGTTCAGTAAGTTTTACAGTAATTGTTGTAGAGTTGATTCTCAGTTTTACTGCAGCATGTGTCACACCACTTGTATTTGGTTATTTTATAGGTTACTTGTTATCCCTAGAATTTTGTTCATCTCTAATCGGAGTGGGAGATAACCATGGCCTACTTTTCTTCTTTTCTTTGTTCATTCTTGTAACACTTAATAAATGGTTGCAATCACCAAGTTTTACAGCTTATTCTTGACTTCTGAAGACTTTCCAGAAAAATATCACCAGATGTAATACCTTCTTTGCAAATTAAACGGCTGAGCTTTGTTAAACCTTCAAGAGGACCACAGTCTTGCTGTGGTTTGGAGGTTTGTGTGCCTTAATGATGCCTGGCTGAAGTCAGGGCTTTATGCTTTGATTCTTGGTAGGGTCACCCATGCCAAACAGGTCAAAGGGCAGAGGCCAGATCTCCAGATCTACCAGTCCTCCAGGTTTGGGGGTTCAGCTCAGGAGTAACAACCCTAACAGGTCAGCAGAACTGTTACCAAAACAGCAATAATGTATCCTTCTACTGCGGAGTGCGACAGCATTCCTGAGTCTCCACCTGGGACTTGCATGGCTGACAATGGTGAAAACCCAGAGGAAGTTCCTGGCATGATAAAGGAAGTCCTGGACACTGTAAAATGGAGGACCTTCATTGCTGCCCTAAACGCCAACCATGTGGTGGGCAGTAAGAAATCAAGTTTGGTGGATTATTGACCTAAAATGCCAACCTTTTTTCCTTCACAGACACTGTCTGAATTTCCAGCAATATTCTTCTACATTAGCACTTTTCCAATCATGTCAGTTCCAAGTGTTGGATGCTTATTTGAGATGTGGACAGAAGCTTAAAGAGGACAAGATAACAAAGACATTATCTGCAGATTTACACCTAATTATCCAAGTCTTTAAATATGTATACTTTTTCATTAAATCAATTATGATACACTGATTACACTCTGTAAGAAAAATGTTAACAATCTTTGATCTTACAGTTTGACTGAAGGATTAATTAAATTGCAAATTTATAATCCATTTAATGCTCCCTTGAGGATGATTAATGCAGGTATAGCTGTCACTTATTCTAACTGATTGGCATCAGGTTGGAAAACAAGTGGAAATGTTACACTGGATTGTTTAGATTCAGGGCAGGGTTTAGAGGTCAGGGGTTAGGGGAAAGTTCTTCTAAGACAAAGTTAGTTATTGGATAGATTGGTTGATGAGGGTTGTGATCTGTTCAAGGGTCTATTCCATCTGAATGCTTCCGCATCCAACAAAATACACACAAAATGCTGGCGGAACTCAACAGATCAGGGAGCATCCATGGAGGAAAATAAACCCATTGGCGTTTCAGGATTCTGAAGTCAGTCACAGTCTTGCTGAAGAATCTTGGTCTGAAGTGATGCAAGATTTTTCCCTCCATTGATGCTGAGTGCCTGCTGCATTTTGTGCGTGTTGCTCAAGATTTCCAAGATCTGCAGAATCTCTTGTGCCTACTCTATTGGAGTGTGTTTACTCTAATGAGGATATGTAGCTTTTTTACTTTCCCAAACAAAGAATTCATTGCTCTTTAAGAACCTCCGTGCATGAATCCAATTCAGGATTTGGTTAACTTTCAAATTGCTAGGCAGAGGAAGAAAGTGACATTCCAAATGAAGGGGCAAATAAGGCCTTAACCTTAGGCTAAGTGAGGCTGCCACTTACTTAATAAAGAACACTATCATTGAGGAATGAGGCAATGGATAGGAAGATATTGATACTTGAAGAAGGGGCGGAAAATGATGTATCAGGCAAAGGAGAAATCTGGCCAATCTTCACAGAGAATGAAATTCATCCCTAACATTGGCCTTCCTTCATCTCTGGATGCTGATTTGAGAACTATTTGATGTTAATGTGTCACATCCTGGAAATGGTTTCACTGCTACCGTAATGGTCTTTCTGTAGAAGCAGTGTTTGGGTTATGGTTAGAGATAACGGGTGCTTTGGAAGGGAATGTGCTTTTTTAGTGTTGTGTGCTTGGCACTGGAGTGAGCTGGGTCTTCTGTTCAGTGGGAGATGAAAGGAGAAGACGCCGGAGAGAAGAGGTCGTAGGACTTGACCTGAAGCGGGGCCGTAAATTGACGAAGCCCGGGGAGATCAAAGGAGGATCAATAAAGGTGAAACCATGATCTCTAACTTGTGCACATTAGACTGCTTCATTAAAATGGGCCCTTTTCTTTTATTTCACTTTATCTTTACTAACCCTTTAATCAAATTAAGAATTATAAAGCTAAATATTTTAATTGTATGCAGTGTACTGTCTGTTATTCCGTGGTACTTATTTGCAACAGGCTAACAATCCATGCAGCATCCACACAAACAGAGGGTTTTGGTGTGGGCTCACACCTCAATCTCGCATGCTCATCTTCCCTCGCCTTACGCAGCTGACGGAACCAAAATGTTTCAAATGCTATTGGTTTAAGTTTTCTCAGGTCTCTTATTCACACTTAAAGGACTTTGACTGATGATGTGTTTCATATTTTTCTGTGAAATTTATTCCTCTATGAGGCATGGGAATCACTGGAGAGGCCAAATTTGTTGTCCATCTCAAATTCCTAGTGGGACTGGTATTGATGCAGCTGAGGCATGGTGTACTAATTTAGAGGACCACAGAGAGTCAATGATGCTGCTATCAGCCTTGCATTGGTTTGTACTCAGTGGCCATTGTATTAGGAACACCTGTACACCCCATTAGTGAAAATATCTAATTAGCCAATCATGTGGCGGCAGATCAACTCATGAAAGCACACAGACATGGTCCAGAGGTTCAATTATTGCTCAGACCAAACATCAGGAAGAAATGTGATCTAAGTGACTTTGACTGTGGAATAATTATTGGTGCCAGATGGGGGCGGTTTGAGTATTTTAGAACATGCTGACCCCCTGGAATTTTCACGCACAATAGTCTCTAGAGATTACGGAGAGTGGTGTGGCAAATGTTAAACATCCAGTGAGTGGCAGTCCTGTGGGTAAAAGATGGCTTGTTAATGAGAGAGGTCAGAGGCCAACAAATAAAGTGGCCACTGAGTGTGTCTTCTCACTCTAAAGCCTGCACCACCAACAATGCAGTACCCCCTTGGTACCGCATGGGAGCATGCAGCTCAGATTCCTATACTCACGTATCTGTGCTGGGATTAGAACCGTGAACTTCCTGTCTTGGAGATATTACTATCCATTGTTAAGTTTGGCCCGCAATGTCATCGCCGAACACATGCCAAGCTAAACTCAATCTCATCTGCCTGCATATGATCCTTATACCTCCATTATCTGCACATTCACGCACCTATCTCAAATCTTTTTTGAACAGCCACATCACATCTGCTTCCTCTGTTAAGGTTACCAGCTCTGAGCAACTACCACGCTACGTGTAAAAAATATTGCCCCATAATTTTCCTTTAGGTTTTCCCCTCTCATTTTAAATACATGTCCTCTAGTATTCCCTGCTTTCTCCTTTAAACTTTCCCCCTTTTACTTTAAGAGTGTGTTATTATGAATTTGAGGCATGAAGTTTTTGACCACCTACCTTATCTATGTCTTTCATACTTTATAAACTTCTATCAGGTCTGCTCTCAGCCTCTGATGCTAGAGAAAATTATCCAAATCTTCCTTAGTGCATGCTCTTTAATCCAGGCAGCATCCTGGTGAGCCTCTTCTTCACCTTCTTGTGTAGTTACAAAATATACTTTTAAGAAACCATCTACAGGTCTTCCACATCCACCCAGTCTGCTGGAGCTGACTTCGCATGCTGGGATAGACATGTCCCTAACTCACCGGGGTACGAGGCCACCCGCTACCTTCACCTGCTTTAGCCCGCCCGTCGAAGAGGTGTAGCGGGGTGTGGCTCCTGTTGCATGCAAACAGCTACTTGGAGCCGCAGATGAGAGCTGAGTGGGGACCAATGGAGACCGACTGTGAGTGAGCTGCCCCACAATGGACATAGCAAGCCTCATTCACCAGAAGTGCTACCCCTCCCTGTGCACCCCATATGAAGAACCCGTCTATAGAGAGATCCAACTCCCAGGAAGGTTTACTGCGATGCTCTGCAGAGAGAGAGAAAGGCATGACAAGACACAGAAGATGTTCTGGTCATCCACTACAACCAAGAAAGACCAAGAAGTTTGTGATGTATGTTCATACCACTGGCCTTGGACTTCTGAGGTCGAGAGAATGGAACTGCCCCAGTGCAATGGCACTGATTTCCACTTTGAAATCTCTCCCACACAAGAGCTGTACCTCTCAAAGTCCAACCCTGCATCCTTGTCATGAATGGCAGAAACAGGTAAGGCTGGCCAGCAGGGCTCTGGTGAAGATGTGTAGGCCAATCCCCTGTACAGTGGTTACAATGGATTACAGACACATTGATGAACTCCAACCGTACCATCGACTTTGGCTTATCGAGTGAACACATGATGATGGGGACACTCCTGGTCTACCCTCGAGAAACTGGCTCAAAACAGAGTACGATGGGGACAGGTGGACTTTGATGGCTCCACCTAGGCTCCACTGGGAGATAAGAGCCCAAGAAGGAGAAGCACAGGTTCTGTCATCATTAGACACGGTGGACAACCACCATGCCACAAGCGTTCATCAGCTTCCAACATTCCAGTGGAATCAATACAGTGTTGTCCCACTTATTGCTTTGTGTGGACATCTTTTCCAATGAGTATATTCAGTCTGGACTTCACTGTCTGTTCATCCTGTGCTCCAATTCACCACAGATATTTTGTTTAGTTAAATTGTACTATCGCAGCAGCTTGACACAATTACTTATCTTCAAGTGTTAGCTTAAATGCACTCTATGGATTTTCACTTTAAACTGAGCTGAATACAGAATGAAAAGTAATTAGATTTTAGTTGCCTTACTGTCTGTTTCTATTCAGTATCTTACTCAAGATATGCTGTTCATTTTCAGTGCATTTCCATTGGGATATTGGTTTAGGTCGACTCACAGCTACGCAGAAATGCCTGTACTCGATCAGAAAACTAATCTCATTTATTTAAACAATAATACCTTTGAAATAGAAATTCAACTCAAAGTAATAGATGTTGAAGTTTTATACTACAACATAATCATGCTGCTTGAGGTTGATGAACAACATTCCTGGAAATAAACCATATGTTCTGGAAATTGAAATGGTATCCGAAATGAATATAAAATATTGCATATGCTTGAAATCTGAGGTAAAACAGAAAATGGCATTAACTCCTTTTTTCAGTGCTCCATGGATGCTGGCAGACCTGCTGAACATTTCAGTGTATCCATGGAATGGTTTGTTATAGGAAGGATTCATTTGGTTTCCATTTGACTTGGTATTGATAATTGTTTATTATTTTCACTGTACCAAGATTAATCAGAAAGTGATTATTTCATCTATTGGAACAAATTTGTAAGATAAAGAGTTTATTTTTAAATATCCTCAGCTCATATCTTTGTCTTGCAGCTTCAGATCTTACAGTGACTGTTCCAGATATCCTCCAGTCAATGAATTTGTTTCAACCAGGGGTTCCCAAGCCTGGGGACATCTGGTCTAAATCTTTGGATTTAAAGGTAAAATTGGTGATTGAAATTAGTTTGTTATTGACACATGTATGGAGATACAGTGAAAAGTTTGTCTTGCATTATGTTCATAAGATCAAATCATGACACAGTGCATTAAGGTAGAACTAGGTAAAAAATAATCATGTTAAATAAAATGGAAAAGCTACCAAGAAAATGCAATGCAGGCAAATAGTAAAGTAGAAGATTGTGGGGTCAGGAATCCATTTTATCCTGAAAGAGATCCATGCCGGGGTCTGATAACAGTGACTTTGCCATTAGTTTCAGTTACTTGATAAATGTTGATAATTTCTTTTTCCATTCAAAGCCACCACAGGTCAATTTAAGAAATCTTTGAGCATCTCAACTGACATTTATCACACAACCTTCACCTGCTCATTTTTGTATGGTGGACGTCACAAGTGAGGCTAGCATTTATATTCCTAGTTATTTGTGAGAGGCTGGTGAGAAACTGTCTACCTGCATTATGTAGAGAGAGTGGACATGGTCATTCCAGCCCCAATTACCTACTCTGATCTGAGTAGTTTGTAGGGTCATTTGGGAGATGTCAGGACACTGGAGCAGGGATCAAATCACAGACCCAGTACTGTGCACACAGTGATATTAATTGAGTAACAATTCCCAAGGTGCAAACAAAGTCAGCGTCAAAGTTCAGGCAGAGATCAAGACAACCAGAGAAATCCAAAAACCAGAATCAGTAAACAAGCAGAGTCGATATTCAGACAGACAGAGTACGGGTACATACAAATGCTGGAAACGCTCAAACACAGAAAATTCACTGGCACAATCTGGCAACAAACAGGTGAAAACACAGGACTGGAAAACTCTGAGCGATAAACAGAGAGGCAGATGATAGGTGGAGCACAATGAGACACAGGAAGCTGCAATACAGGTAATAATGGGAAACCGGCGAGGGGCGGAGTAATCAGTGATACAGGGGCCGGAGTAGAGCAGGAGCGGGGACAGGAGCACATGGCAATACAAAACCACTGACAGCTGGGGGAAACAAAAAGATAGTTCAGCTGGAAGTACTTCCAGGAGAACAGTTAACAGTAGTCAAATACAGTCATTGGTCTGAGAGGAAAAGAAGGAAAGAAAGAGAGAGAGAGAGAGAGACAGAGACTGAAAGACTGACAGAGACAGAGAAATGGAAAGATTGAGAGATAGATGGATCGCTGGTGAGAGTCTGAATAAAAAACAGAAAGAGAGAATGGGGTCTGAAATAGATAAACAGGGAGGTGAGGTGGAAGAGCGAATCTAAAGTAAAAACAATTAGAATAGTGAGAGCAAGAAAGGGTGAAGGAGAGATGCAGAGAGTGGGAGGAAAGAGACAGACAGATAGAAAAATAGAGTGAGACAGACAGAAGGAGAGGCATTCGCCTAATCTGACCCCGAAACCCTCACTATGGTGAATGGATAACTGAGGGAGGTACAAGCTCCCTTATTGCAACCGTCCAAAAGGAGTTGTAGCAGACATGACTCATGGCCCTTGACTGTGGAAAAGGCAGGGGAATTTGTGCAACTGGTCAGCTTTGTGCATGGGTAGAGATGACCCAGCCCACCTAAGTGACATGTTAGGGATGAGTAATAAACAATGTACAACTGCCTGGTACGGGAACTGTACCTCCCTCAATCACAGGACTCTGCAGAGAGTGGTGCGGACAGCCCAGCGCATCTGTAGATGTGAACTTGCCACAATTCAGGACATTTACAGAGACAGGCATGTAAAAAGGGCCCAAAGAATCATGGGGGACCTGAGTCACCCCAACTACAAACTGTTCCAGCTGCTACCATCCAGGAAATGGTACAGCAGCATAAAAGCCAGGACCAACAGGCTCCGGGACAGCTTCTTCCACCAGGCCATCAGACTGATTAACTCACGCTGACACAACTGTATTTCTGTGTTTTATTGATTGTCCTGTTGTACATACTATTTATTGTACATTACTATAAATTGCACATTAAGATGGAGATCTCACATGAAGACTTTTACTCCTCATATACAGTATATAAAGGATGTAAATAATAAGTCAATTCATTTCAATTCAATATCCTACTGGTGATGTTCAGATCCTGGAAAATGAATCAATTAAAAAAGAATCTCCTTTCCTTCACCACTTCACAGACCTTCTCTTTGTTGTCTGCACCCCTTCCTCTGCATCTGAAAACCTGTTCTATCACTCTTCTTCCCCAATTCTGATTTGGACCCCTCGTCAAAAGCGCACGAGGTCTCAGACCAGAAACATGAATTTTGCTGCTCCTTCTGCTGCCTGACAAGTACTTTGCATTTCTAACTTTGCACTGTGCTGCAGCAATTTTGATCCTACTCCATGTTGTTGAGCCAGTGTGTTGCAGCCTGCCACAGGGACTTGTTGAACAATGGAATGAATTTCAGAGGTGGTTGTTATAACATAGAATATTTAATACTCCTGACAGGGGTGAATTCCCAGCCAATATTATTAAGTTAATTGGTTCCTTTATGAGCACCTAAGCAAGTGTATTATATTTGATGTACTTTGAGACCTGGAATCAATTTAAATGAGAAGCATTACTTGAGCTTGTAAATTGGGAGTACCCCATCATTTGGCACTTCGAGTTCACAATCCATTATGGTTATCAATACTCTTAAAAAGCATGAAATTGCAGCTCCTTGTTTTTGCAACTTAAGCCTGTGGAAGTTGCATTGCTGGAAAATTTTCAGTGATTTTTCATCTAACACTTAAATGCGTTGAAGGGGATTGATCCTGAATGAAATTTGAAGCATTCAGCTGTTAAAAGCACAATGAGTCAGAAAAAAATAAGATCAGCTTTGAAGCATTGCATGCTTCAGGAGTGGATGCTGTCTATTTCTTGGTGAAATTAAACTCCTTTGATCTCCGTTCATTTTGGAACAGCACAGTAGTGTAGTGGTTAGCACATCACTTTACAGCACCAGCGACCAGGGTTCAATTCCTGCTGCTGCCTGTAAGGAGTTTGTGTGTTTTCCCCCCAAGACTGTGTGGGTTTCCTCTGGGTGCTCCAGTTTCCATCTATGTCTAAACATGCATTAGTCGGTAGGTTAATTGGCTACTGTAAATTGTTCCTTAATTAGGCTAGAATGAAATTGTGAGATTGCTGGGCTCAAAGATTCCACGCTGTATCTCAATAAATAAATAAAAATAAAGATATTTATTCCTTTAAATTAAATTGATTGTTTTAAGACTTATGATTGTGATGCAACCCACCTCTCCTTCCCCAAGTGAGCCCAAGAGGGGGCCTGATCATTTAAGATCATTAACGTCCAACCATATTCTATCATCACCAGCACCCACACTTCACCACTGAATACTAACACCCCTTGACACCCATCAAGCTGCAGCCAATGGGTGACACAGCTGCCCAAAGCATTCTAGGATATGTTTCAGATGTGGGAATTATCCATAAGCAGCTCCAAGAGGCTGTAGGACTGAGATGTGAACCATTCTTCAGGGGGCTGTGGATTGCAAGCCATTTAATAAATTGAAATTTGCAATCAATAGATTATTTTTACTGGAATTGAGGATTGTGATGTTCAGTTTGGACAGGGATATGGAAATAGGATCAGTTGTGATGTTCAGAATTAAAATCAGAATCACTTTTATTAGCATTGACCTATTCAATTCAAGTTTAATTGTTATTCAACCATATATGAATACACATGAATACAGCCAAACGAGACAGCGTTACTCCGGAGCCAAGATGCAAAACACAAAACCAACAGTCACACATAGCACAAAGTATATATAGCACATAGAAGATAGTGAGCACATAAAGCAATTGGTAAGATACAGGCACACAAAAAAAAAGTCCAGACCCAAGCCATCAATGCTGTCGAGCACAATATACTGTAGCTTGTCTTCTGTCAAGCGAACACTGGTGGGTGGGTGGACAGCACCAACTCCAGCATGGATGCGACGCCACACTGCAACCGGTGGAGTACAACGCCGGCTCTGATGCCTCTCTCCAGGCAACACTACGGCTTGAGGCCTAATTCTCGCTACTACCAAGGCCAAGCAGGTCTCCTGTCATCCACCCCTGCTCTCCACCAATTAATAAGTTGCAGCGTTCCACATTAACAATGTCCAAAAGAGTCTCGCGATCACAAGAAAAGCAACCAAGATGGTCATTCGCTATTAGCCTCCTTCGACACAGGCAGCAGCTCCTTCATTTTCTTCACCAACGAGCAACTCGCTGATGAGGTAGTCACGGAGTACTTTAAGTTCTTAATATCCAGCAGGATCTTGCGCTCATTAAATACGTTTAAAAAGGTCAATAGTACCTTGTGTTGACCCTGTAGACGACGCTGTGATTGAACATGCCTTCATCTTACCGGAACTGGAAATATGTCATGAAGTATATTGTTTTGTGGCAGTAGAACAGAGCAAGATATAAAAAATACTATTAGTTACAATAAAAAGATAAATAAATAGTGCAAAAAAGTAGTGGCAGGTACGTGTTCATTGACTGTTTACAAATCTGATAGCAGAGGGGAAGAAGCTGTTCTTAAAATATTGAGTGTAGGTCTTCAGACTCCTGTACCTCCTCCCTGATGGTAGTAATGAGAAGAGTGCAGGTCACAGATCCTTAATGATCTTTAGAAGACGTCCTCGATGGTGGGGAGGGATGTGCTGGTGATGGAACTGGCTGAGCCCACAACCTGCTTTTGATCCTTTGCATTGAAGCCTCTATATCACCTGGCACATATCCATGAACGTGTGAATGACTGGAAGATGTAACCTCTCAGAATGTCACAGTAAATTAAAATTAAAAAAAAAACACAACTGCTAATACTGGAAGTCTAAAATAAAGACTGTTAGAATGCTCTCCATAGTACATTTGTAGACAATTGCAAAGGTCTTTGGTGGCATAACAAACCTCCTCAAACTCTTAAAGAAGTATAGCTTCTAGTGTGACTTCTTCATGATTTCATCAATGTGCTGGGCCCAGGGCAGATCCTCTGCGATACTGATGCCCAAGAAGTTAAAGCTCCTCACTCTTACCAACATTGACTCTTTGAAGAGTGGTGTGAGTTCTCTTGACCTCTCTTTCCTGAAGTCCACAATCAGTTCCTTGGTCTTGTTGGTGTTGGGTGCAAGGTTGTCGTTGTGACACCACTCAACCAGGTGAAATATTTGGATGGAGAAGCAGGATTGAGGGACTTATTCCTTTGTAGTGCCATTGAGTCATGGAGGCAACAGGGGATGAGTTGATATAAAACCATTGTGTCATAGAATCATAGTTATGGTGCATTAAGTCAGAGATTCATAGTGTCAAAGACCCTGACAGTCATGGAGTCACACAGCAGTGAAACAGGCCTTCAGCCTACCATGTCCATCCTGACTATCATACTAGCCCCATGTTTCAGTACTTGGTCCATATCCTTCTAACGTGTTGTGAGAGTATCAGGCTTCATCTCTTTCTCAGGCATTGCATTCCAGATGAATATTTTTCACCTGATCCCCTCTAACTCTCTTACTCGGGATTTGATGTTCTTGTTGCTGTTTGCATGAATTGTTTTTGGTGCAAAGTGGGGGGAGGGGTGGTTGATGTCTTGGTCGCCGTTTGCACTGTTTCTTTCTTTTTGTGCGTGGGGGATTGATGTTTTTCTCTGAATGGCTTTCCATAGTTTTTTTTTTGTTTCATGGCTGTCTGGAGAAGATAAATCTCAGTGTTGTATACTGCACTTTGATAATTAATGTACTTTGAAACTTAAACCTTAGAGTTCTAGTTCTTGGTTTCTCTATTATGGGGAGAAGTTTTTCCTGAGTAGGTGCCCTTCAGCACTCTCACTTGTCTGGCTGAACTTGTACCTAACAAAGTGATGAATTCTATTTCCCTGAGTATTTTCCACTTTTTGGAGTCGTATAGTCGTAAAGCAAGGAAACAGACCCTTCAGTACATTGAGTCTGCACCAGTCATCGAGGGGTGTGTGGGTACATTTATGTAACTGGGTGACCATCGAATGCTATTCATTATCATTAAAAGGTGTACTTAGGCATTCATCCGGGTAATGCGGGAATAGTTGTCTGAGCCTTTAAGTGGAAATGGTGACGTCATGACGCATGCGTGGGATAGTGGGGAGACCATTTTGTTTGCTGCTGCAGAAGCTGTTGGGGCGTTGGAATCAAGTTCCCCCAGAGGTGCTAGGCATGGTGAGGAAAGATTTTCACGAGTAAAGAACTCGGCGCTGGATAGCGTGGCTTGCAAAGTTCCTCACCTGCTGAGTGGAATTGCCACTACTGTATTAGTTCCGTATTAGTGCTGTATTAGTTTTGTGCAGTTTTCTTTGTATTTTTATACTGCATACGCAATTGGTCGAGGCACAAGTGTGTGGATCGAAGGTTAAGTGGAGATTGTAATGGCGGGTCCTGATTGTAAAGTCGTTTGTTTTGTTTTAAGACTCTCTTCTGGCACTTAAACATCTAAAGCAGATAAAGGAATTAAAACCCGAAAAAGTAGTCAGTGGAATGGAGTTAATTCCAAGCCAGTTTAGAGGGTGTCTGATTGTTGTATGCGGTGTAATCTACAATACCTAATATGCTAGTGGTGAAGACTGGACCGTGTTCTTGTCGGGCGGAGGGAGAGAGCGCTTGTTGTCCTGTGAGGAGCGCGGTAGAACCTCAGGAATAGGCTGGGACGTCAGCGACTGATGTCAGGACGCAGCGCGGTGATGTGGATCCAGGGAACGGCGGGCGTTGAAGCCATCACACTTGCAGCAACGGATGGCAGCAACTCCTTTCGCAGGCTTGTGAAAACTACAAAGACTTGAGCTTTTACTATGTCACGCTCAGAGCACACACCATTTGAACTTGATTTGAATGAACAAATTCGGGAATTGCGTAGTCGGTATGATGAAGCCATGGCAACCATAGATACATTAAACAAACGGTCCGATGTATTTGTCTCAAGGGGAATGAGACATTGTTGCATATACGGGAGATGTTGAGAAAGATGGGAGGTCTGTTGATGACTTTACAACATGCCCTTCATAGTAGAAATCAGTCTGACCGGGATCAGTATGACTTTGTCAAGTCCCTGGTCAGGGATGCAGCCTTAGAGGGAGAATGTATGTATAGTGATGCTGGGGAAGACCGGGCCGATGACTTGTTCACCCAGCTTTTAGGGACAAGCGTAGCGCACCCCAGCTGTGGCATAGCTTCTACAGTCGCAAACAGCTTGAGGGTGAAGATGTAAGGGAGTTTTCCCAGGCCCTAGACTACGCTCTTAACTCGATACTGAAGCACTCCCCTGAGGCCGAGGGCAGTAGGAGGGTGGTGCTAAGAGATCAATTTATAGAGGGGATCAGGGATCCTTCCCTCAGAAGGGAGCTCCGCAGATTCGTGCGGAACCACCCTGAGCCCTCAATGATAGAAGTGAGAGAGGAGGCTCGTCTGTGGCTCGCAGAGGAGCCCCTGGGAAATACGAAGTCTGGAAAGTCAGAGTGTAGCAGTAGCCAGGCACAGTGCTTGATTGTTAAAGCTCGGGAATCTGAGTCTGTCACATTAGATGACGTCCTTAAAATAGTCGCAGAACAGGGCAAAGCCATTTGTGAATTGTGACTCGGACAGTGAAAGATCTCATTGTACAGAGGGATTTTGCACGCGCTATTAGCGGCAGACGTAATTTACAGCCTAGGTTCACAGGAAATGGGCAACCAATATGTTTCAAGTGTTGGGTGGGAGGGCACTTGGCCAAGAATTGCCCACAGAAACGGGGGGCAAGGGAAGTGGAGTCTGTATCCTGCCCTCAGGAGGTTGGGAGTCGGGCAATTCGGCGGAACCTCATAGATACGGAGGATGGACCGCTGTCCCGTGACCAGTTGACGCAACGCGCGATAGGAACACATCCAGTTGCTGAGCTTGAAATATCAGGTGTCCCTGTCGGTTGTCTGTTGGACACAGGTAGTCAAGTAAGCACCCTGACTGAGCAGTCCTTTCGCGAACACTTGAGTGGAGGGGACGGGGATATGTTGTCCACTGCTGGCTGGCTAAGGCTGACAGCTGCAAACGGTCTTGATATTCCATACCTTGGGTATCTAGAGCTAGAGGTTCAAGCAATGGGCATGAAGATACCAAATCGTGGCCTTCTAGTAGTCAGGGATTCAGGTGGCACTGAACCTCCCGTGGCTGACGCACTCTCTAGGCAGCCATTTGCAGGAGAGCCTGAGCCTGTTTCAGAAGATGCAGAGTTTAATGGGTTTGTGGTGACTTGTAGTTTGATCAACCGTGGCTCTGCTCTTGACCCGGCAATGGTTACTGCTGGTCTTAACAGCTGTAGGGTTAAGCAGATTCGAGCTTGGGAAGCTGGTACTAGTGATGTAAGTGGTCCGATGGAAGGGAACACTCCGACGTTAGCTGTACCCCAAAGCTGACTGAGGGATGCGCAGGCCAGAGCAAAAGAATACTCTGAACAGAAGGCAGCAGAACTCATTGCTTGGCAGGAGGACAAAGTTTACTGTCCCAGAGTTGATGTGAATGTGCTGGTTTACCTGAGGAACAGACCATTAGGCTATAATAAGATCCAGGATGCTTGGAACCCAACCGTCTACAGGGTGGTAGAGGTACTGGGCAACACACACGCTGTGGAACCTTGGGAGGGTGGGCCTAGCGAGAGGGTGAACAGGGTAGACATCAGGCCCAGTGACAACCATCCCACTCCAGCTCCCCAAAGGAGACTGCAAACTTCAGCAACTCAGGCCAGCTCACCCCTGGGGCAGGAATCAGATTCTGAGGATTCAGAAAATGGTGTGATAGTGTGATATGTCAGAACAGGGTGTACAGAGCCTTGACCCTAGCCAAGACAGCATACCTTCCGAAAATATGACACCTTCTGGGACTGAGACTGGGGAGCAGATGACTGCTAATGCAGGGGTGGAGGTCGGTAGCTCTCCTGGGGCAGCACTGATGCACCATCAATAACTCTCTCTGAGACATAGAGGCGAGGTATCGGCTTTCATTGACTGGAAGAAGGAACAAGCAGTGGTTGACCACCATACTACATCCTGGAGACTGAGAGGCTGGGCTCAGACCTCAATTGCCTTTATACAGGGGTCTGTGGGAGGAGCCACAGGAGCAGTCAGCAGGGGGGGTGTCCAGACAGGTACATGTAGTTCACCACAAGCACCCTGCAGGAGTTAATGAGCAAATACTGGACAGCACCCTAACCCACGTCGCGAACCAAGGTCAATCCTTGCTGAGGCCTCCATAAATCTGACAGCAATGTCTGAGATACTGGCTAGTCTTAGTTCAGTTCTCTTTAGAGAAGTAGTTAAGGAGCTTAAAAGTACCCTTGTAGCGAGCGAGTAATCAAGGATGATCACTTGAATGCAGGAGAGAATGTAACCGGGTGACCATCGAATGCTATTCATTATCATTAAAAAGTGTATTTAGGCATTCATCCGGGTAATGCTAGATTAGTTGTCTGTGCCTTTAAGTGGAGATGGTGACGTCATTACGCACACATGGGATAGTGGGGAGACCATTTTGTTTCTGCTGCAGAAGCTGTTGGGGCGTTGGAATCAAGTTCCCCCAGAGGTGCTAGGCACGGTGAGAAAAGATTTTCACGAGTAAAGAACTCGGTGCTGGGTAGCATGGCTTGCAAAGTTCCTCACTGGTCAAGTAGTAATGTCCTTTGTTATTCAAATAACAAGCCATGGGTAACAAAGGACATTAAGGACATCCTGAATGCTAAAAAGAGGGTGTTTAGAGATGGAAATAGGGAGGAGCTGAGGACAATACAGAGGGACCTGAAAGCCAAGATCAGGTAGGCTAAAGACAGGTATAGGAGGAAACTTGAGTAGAAACTCCAGAACAACATGAGAGAGGCCTGGAATGGGATGAAGACCATCACTGGGTTCTGGCAAACCAACAACAGAGGAGCTGAAGGCAGTGTGGACAGGGCCAACGAATTTAACCTGTTCTTCAACAGATTTGACACTGTGGCCCCTGCCCATCCCCACATGATTCATCTGTTGTCGGCCCCCAACCAACACATACTCCACCCTCCCCTCCTACCCCTCCTCACAGCTCCCCACCCTGCTCTCATGACTACACCCCTCCCACACCTGAAACCACCACGGTGGGCTTCACAGCTGAACAGGTGAGAAGACAGCTGAAATGTCTCCACCCAAGCAAGGCTGCAGGCCCGGATGGTGTCAGCCCCAGGGTGCTCAACGCCTGTGCCCCCCAGCTATGTGGAGTACTTCACCATGTCTTCAACCTGAGCCTGAGTCTCCAGAGGGTTCCTGTGCTGTGGAAGATGCCCTGCCTCATTCCTGTAATGAAGACGCCGCGCCCCAGTGGCTCCAATGACTACAGACCGGTGGCATTGACTTCCCACATCAAGAAGACCCTGGAGAGACTTGTTCTAGAGCAGCTCCGGCCTATGGTTAGGCCACACTTAGGCCCCCTCCAGTTCACCTACCAGCCCTGACTAGGAGTTGAGGATGCCATCGTCTTCCTGCTGAACCGTGTCTACGCCCACCTGGACAAGTCGGCGAGCACTGTGAGGGTCATGTTTTTTGACTTCTCCAGTGCATTCAACACCAGCCGCCCTGGTCTGCTGGGTCAGAAGCTGACAGTGATGCAGGTGGATGCTTCCCTGGTGTCATGGGATTATTGATTACCTGACTGGCAGACCACAGTACGTGTGCTTGCAACACTGTGTGTCAGACAGAGTGGTCAGCAGCACTGGGACTCCACAGGGGACTGTCCTGTCTCCCTTTCTCTTCACCATCTACACCTCGGACTTCAACTATTGCACAGAGTCTTGCCATCTTCAGAAGTTTTCTGATGACTCTGCCATAGTTGGATGATCAGCAAGGGAGATGAGGTGGAGTACAGGGCTACGGTGAGAAACTTTGATACATGGTGTGAGCAGAATCATCTGCAGCTTAATGTGAAAAAGACTAAGGAGCTGGTGGTGGACCTGAGGAGGGCTAAGGCACCCATGACCCCTGTTTCCATCCAAGGGGTCAGTGTGGACATGGCGGAGGATTACAAATACCTGGGGATACGAATTGACAATAAACTGGACTGGTCGAAGACCACTGAGGCTGTCTACAAGAAGGGTCAGAGCTATCTCTATTTCCTGAGGAGACTGAGGTCCTTTAACATCTGTCGGACGATGCTGAGGATGTTCTATGAGGCTGTGGTGGCCTCATGTTTGCTGTTGTGTGCTGGGGCAGCAGGCTGAGGGTAGCAGACATCAACAGAATCAACAAACTCATTCGTAAGGCCAGTGATGTTGTGGGGGTGGAACTGGACTCTCTGACGGTGGTGTCTGAAAAGAGGGTGCTGTCCAAGTTGCATGCCATTTTGGACAATGACTCCCATCCACTCCATAATGTATTGGTTATGCACAGGTGTACATTCAGCCAGAGACTCATTCCACCGAGATGCAACACTGAGCGTCATAGGAAGTCATTCCTACCTGTGGCCATCAAACTTTACAACTCCTCCCTCGGAGTGTCAGACACCCTGAGCCAATAGGCTGGTCCTGGACTTATTTCCACTTGGCATAATTAATTAATTATTATTTAATTATTTATGGTTTTATATTGCTATATTTCTACACTATTCTTGGTTGGTGCGACTGTAACGAAACCCAATTTCCCTCGGGATCAATAAAGTAAGTCTGTCTGTCTGTAGACTTGCCACTACTGTATCAGTACCGTATCAGTACTGTATTAGTTTTATGCAGTTTTCTTTGATTTTTATATTGCATACGCAATTGGTCGAGGCACAAGTGTATGTATCGAAGGATAAATGGAGATTGTAATGACGTTCATTTTGTTTTAAGACTCTCTTCTGGCACTTAAACATCTAAAACAGATAAAGGAATTAAAACCCGAAAAAGTAGTTGTCCTGAGTGTGTACTTTTCCCCGGGCCTCAACATTTATACTAATCATATATTTAATCCTTTTTTTTTTGTATTCTCCTCACATTCTCATCATCTCTCCCAGATTCCACCACTCAATTTATAATGGCGTATTCACCAAACGAGCTGTGTGTCTCAGTGATGCAGGAGGAAATGAGACCACCCAGAGGGGACCCATGTGCAGGAAGAAGATTCCAATTCTATTTGGACAACACCCAAGGTCAAGATTGAACCTGGGGTCTGGCATTCTGAGCCTGACAGAATATTTGGATATGGCCCAAGTATGGAGAGAGAGAGAGACAATAAAGTAGGTCGACAGTTCACTGACTTTAATAAGAACCATTACAACGTTTAAAGGAAAAGAGAAGTAATAAATGTTAAGCCAACAGGGCTGTTAACTAAAACTCTCAAACTGAAAATTAAATGGCAACATTGTCTGGAAACAATAACTAAAATGCAAAATGAATTCTGTCCCTTTACAGCATCAGTTGAAACGGTTGTTCTATTTCTTGGACAAGAAAAGCAGGAGTGTAAACGTTGCTGTGCTTTTGGTCAAGTCTCAACAAGACAAGAATGAAAAGCAGGAAGTTAAATAGCACCGTAATGAAACAGTAGTTAGCTGGAGTGCACATAATCATGAGCACGATTGCTGAACCTATTGTGTAGCCTGCCTGCAGGGGTGAGCAGACCCCACAGCAGAGTCCGTGGTCGTGACAGAGGCAACACCTCTACCAGCCGTGCCACGGCCATTTTGTTCTGTTTTTGTTTGACATAACAGTATTCCTGCTGGGAGCCCATGTTGTATCCAGTATATGTTATCACAAGGGCATTTGGGAATCATTCACCTCAAAGAATTGCAGATGCATGTGCTGGGAGAAAAGGGGACATTGGGGTACAGTTAGTTTGGTTGGTAGTGCTTAACATGTGGCAGTTTTCTCACGTATGCAGTGAACTTAGGCAACTCAGCTACAATGTATGGTTGTGTTGGAAAAGGAAATCTTAAGGAATGGCCTGGAAAGCAGAAATTTGTTAGTGTAGATCCTGTAAAAAATATTGTACAATTCCCAAACTGGCACATTTCTTTCGGCTGAAGTTATTTATTTGTTTAGTTGCTATAGTAACAATCAATTGGTTCCATTAACACACAAGAGTGTTTAGCATGTGATGCAAGACAAAACTCTGCCAAAACTTTTGACCGGTTTTACAGAAGTATAATATCAGAGATGTTGGAAGCTTGAAATTAAAAAAAGACTTATAGAGAAAACACCGGAAGTTCACAGCAGGTCAGGCAGCATCAAGTTCTTAAGTTCAAGTTTAATTGTCATTCAACCATACAGTAATGCCCATGGATACAGTCAAACGGAACAGCGTTACTCCAGGGCCAAGGTGAAAAAGACAGCACAAGTCACACATGAGATATCAGCGAAATATAGTCACTCAAAACAAAATAATCCAAGCCCTGTGGAGGTATCAAGTCTGGTTTGGTTTTATGATACTTTTTGTCATTTCTATTAAAGCTTTAATTAAGAAAAATTATATATACTATAACAAGATTCCATGTAGCAAATTAATACAAATTACTTAAATGTCTCGGAGAGTGCTTGATGGACCAGAAATCTGTCTAACTTGTGTTGTACCTGCTTTTGGAGGGTTTGAGTAGATAGTCTGGAGGGAGGTTTGTTCTATATTCGGTGTGTACTGTACTTGGCTTAAGGCTGTTTGAGACAACAGTGCAGACAGAGCTTGACTCTGTAACCTGTCTCTGCTGTTTGATGCCATAATTCAGATGCAGTTGCCATCCAGAGCATGTCCTCTTCTAATTAACACCTCCAGAGAGGAGGTACAGCAGCATGAAGACCCACATTCAGTGTTTTTGGAACAGCTACATCCACTCTACCATCAGGTTTCTTGACGGTCCATGAACCCTTGAACACTTGCTCACAATCCTGTTTTGCATTACACACAAAATGCTGGAGGAACTCAGCAGGTCAGGCGGCATCTATGGAAATGAGTACTTTTTTTCCATAGATGCTGCCTGGCCTGCTGAATTCCTCCAGCATTTTGTCTGTGTTGCTTGGATTTCCAGCATCTGCAGATTTTCTCCTGTTTCCTCTCTTGTATTATTTATTTACTTTTTAAACATTTTGTTATTGTAACCTATAGTAATTTGTGTGTCTTGCTGCCACAAAACAACAATTTTGCAATATATGTCAGTGATAATGAATCTGATTCTGATCCTGATTTTAACTGGTTCTGGGAACATTTGGTGGACAATGGCAGAGCTAACCTTGTTCTGTATTCAACCCATTGTTCTACCAGCCCTAGGAATGTTTGATGGCTCAGTATGGAGAAAGTTTTGCTCTGTATTGAAGCCTGGCTGTACCTGATCTGGGAGGATTTGTAGGAGAATTGCAGTGAAAATGATGCTTTGTACCTAACTTGAGCAGTACCTGTCCAGTTGATCTCTAGGGTCAAATAACCCTGCCCATCTACCCAAAAACTCAGTCTAGAGTCCAGACAAACCCAGGGGGTAGCAGCTCCGCTGTTACTTTGCTATAGAGCCATAAGACAGAAGGGCAGAGTTAGGCCATTCAGCCCATCCAGCTTGCTCTGCCTGTTCATCATGGCTGATTTATTATTCCCCCCCAACTCTATTCTCTTGCCTGCTCCCCAAAACCATTGATGCCCTTATTAATTGGAAGCCAATCATCCTCCGCTTTAAATATACCCAATGACTCAGGCTCCTCAGCCCTGTGTGACAAAGAATTCCACTGGATCACCACCCACTGGCTTAGGGGTTCCCAACCTATTTTATACCATGGATCCCTTCCGTTAACTGAAAGGGCTGTAGAGCCCAGGTTGGGAACCCCTGCTCTGGCCAAAGAAATGTTTCATCTCTGTTCTAAGGAATGCCCTTCCATTCTGAAACTGTGCCCTCTTGTCCTAGACTCCCTGATCGTAGCATAGTCGATATGAACACCGTGACATCCTTGATGGTGGGTGATCTGAGCTCAACTCTTGTTTGAAGCAGGTATCAGTAGGCCAGTGATTTCTGCATTAAGGTGAAGCCTGAGTTCATAGCCTTTCAGCTCCACTTGAGGGCCAGCCTTCAGTCTTGGATTGGCAATTCTTCCAGGAGCCAGTAGTGACTTCAGCTGTCTTTTGCTGTTACAGGTTCATGATTGAAAGAACTTCATCTGCCTGTGGTTCCAAGGTTGTGACTCCCTGCTGCTTGTGACTGAGGAAAACAGAACAAATCCTTCAACCACAGATGTTTGTGCCAAACACGCGGTCAACCTAAGCTAATTCTCTTTTACAGTAGGTGATTCATTTCCTTTTATTCCCTGCATATTAGAACAGTACAGCATTGGAGCAGGCCCTTCAGCCCAACTCATCTATACTGACCAATGTACCCATCTGAGCTGGTCACAATTAAAACCATAAGACATAGAGAAAGAATTGGGCCATTCAGACCATCAAGTCTGCTCCGCCATTTCATCATGGCTGATCCAACTCCCTGTCAACCCTGTTCTCCTGCTTTCTCTCGATAACCTTTCACACCCTGACTAATCAAGAACCTATCAACCTTCACCTTAAATACTCTCAGTGACCTGGTCTCCCCAGCTGTAAATTCCATAGATTCATAGATCTCTGGTGAAAGAAGCTCTCAGTATCCCTCTAAATCTTACCCATCTATTTATCTGTCTAAAGGTTTTTAAAATATTGTACCTGCTGCAACCACCTCTTCATTCCATGAGACCATAAGATAGAGGAGCAGAATTAGGCCATTTGGTCCATCGAGACTGCTCCACCATTTCATTATGGCTAATCCAATTTTCCTCTTAGTCCCAATTTCCTGCCTTCTCCCTGTATCCCTTCATGCCCTGACCAATCATGAATCTATCAACGTCTGCCTTAAATATGCATTAAGGCTTGGCCTCCACAGCTGCCTGTGGCAAAGAATTCCAGAGATTCACCATTCTCTGGCAAAAGAAATTCCTTGTCTTCTCTGTTTTAAAGGATGCCCCTCTATTCTGAGGCTGTCCTCTGGTCTTAGACTTTCCCTTCATTGGAAACATCCTCTCCACATTTACTTTATCAAGGTCTTTCACCAATCAAAAGGTTTTAATTAGGACAAAATTGCATGGAGTTCTGCATATGTATGTTCCATTGAGGCAGGGAAAGGATGGTAAAGTTAAAGAACCATGGTGTATAAAGAATGTGGGACATCAAATTGAGAAGAAAAGAAAACATTACGAAAGATTCAAGAAACTGGGTACAGTTAGAGCTCTAGAAAATTACAAGGTTGCTAGGAAGGAGTTTAAGAATGGAATTAGGAGAACCAGAAGGGGCCATGAGAAGGCCTTGATGAGCAGGATTAAGGAAAACCCCAAAGCAATCTACAAGTACGTGCAGAGCAAGAGGATGAGCTGTCTGAGAATAAGACCAATCAGGTGCGATAGTGGAAACATGCATGGAGTCGGAGGAGGTAGCGGAGGTACTTAATGAACACTTTGCTTCAGTATTCACCAGGGAATAGGACCTTGGCAATTGTGGGGATGATTTACAGTGGATTGAAATGCTTGAGCATATAGACATTAAGAAAGAGGATGTGCTGGAGCTTCTGAAAAGCATTAAGTTAGATAAGTCACTGGGACCAAATAAGATATACCCCAGGCTGCAGTGAGAAGTGAGGGAGGAGATTGTTGAGCCTCTTGCTATGATCTTTACATCATCAAAAGGGAATGGAGAAGTACTAGAAGATCAAAGGGTTGCAAATATTGTTCCCTTTTTCAAGAAAGGGAGTAGAGACAACCCACGAAATTACAGACCAGAGAGTCTAACTTTAGTGGTGAGAAAGTTGTTGGAGAAGATCCTAAGAGGCAGGATTTATGAGCATTTAGAGAGACATAACTTTGTCATGACTTTGTCAAGGGCAGGTTGTGCCTTACAAGCCTGATTGAATTCTTTGAGGAAGTAACAAAACATATTGATGAAAATAGAGCAGAGGATGCCATGTACATGATTTTCAGTAAGGCACTTGATAAGGCTCCTTCAGAAAGTAAGGAGACATTGCTTTTTGGATCCAGAACTGGCTTGTCCACAGAAGAGAAAGGGTGGTTGCAGATGGTTCATATTCTGCATGGAGGTTGGTGAGCGGTGGTGTTCTGCAGGGATCTGTTCTGGGACCCCTCTTCTTTGTGATTTTTATAAATGACCTGGATGAAGAAGTAGAAGGCTGCGTTAGTAAGTTTGCTGTTAACGCAAAGGTTGGGGGTGTTGTGGATAGTCTGGAAAGTTGTCTGAGGTTACAGCGTGACATCAATAGGATGCAGAACTGGGCTGAGAAGTGACAGATGTACTTAAGCCCAGGTAGGTGTAAGGTGGTTCATTTTGGTAGGTCCAGTTTAAAGACAGAATGTAATATAAATGGCAAGACTCTTGCCAGTGTGGAAGATCTGAGAGATCATGGGGACCATGTCGATAGGATGCACAAAGCTGCTGCGCAGGTTGACAGTGTTGTTATGAAGGCATGAGTGTGTTGGCATTCAACAACCATGGAACTGAGTTCAAGAGCCGTGAGGTAATGTTGCAGCTATATAAGACTCTGGTCAGACCTCATTTGGAGTACTGTGTTCAGTTCTGGTTACCTTACTACAGGAAGGATGTGGATACTATAGAGAAAGTGCAGAGGAGATTTACAAGGATGTTGCCTGGATTGGAGGGTGTACCATATGAGAATAGGTTGAATCCACTTGGTCTTTTCACTTTGGAGCAACAGAGGATGAGGGATGTCATGTTTAAGCTTGGAGAAAATTAGAAGCCAGACGTTTAATACATCTTTTAATTTTGAGCAAGTCTGGTGACCCTTTATTCAATATTTTAATATGATTTAATATATTATTTAGTTATCTATTTTTCTTTATGCTCTTTAGGGAAAATCCATATCCGTGAAGGTTCAGAGGTGACTGGAAGGATTTTTTTTACTCTTTCTTTTTTCTTCCGATTTTATCCTCAAATGGACTGCCCAATCTTTCTTTTCTTTTTTTTCCTTTTTTTTGTTTCCAATTTAGTTTAGCGGGTTTTTCCCCTTTATATAAATAAAATTTTCCAATCTTTTTTTTTACAACTTGTTAAGAGTAGTTTTTTTTGATTATACTGTATATACAACAGCGTAACATTATACCTATTTGATTTTGATATATGTATTTCTCTTTATTGCTGTTTATATGTCTTTTGTATTATCTGTTTGCTAAACTTCTCTGATTTGTATATTTTTTACTGGAAATCAGTAAAAAGATTGAAAATGGATTGGAGGGCATATCTTATGAGAACAGGTTGAGTGCACTTGGTCTTTTCTCTTTGGAGCAACAGAGGATGAGAGGTGACCTGATAGAGGTGTATAAGATGATGAGGGACATTGATCATGTGGATAGTCAGTGGCTTTTCCCAGGGCTGAAATGGCTAACATGAGGGGACTTAGTTTTAAGGTGCTTGGAAACAGGCACCGAGGGGATGTCAGGGGTACGTTTTTCACACCGAGAGTGGTGGGTGCATGGAATGCACTGCTGGTGGCGGTGGTGGAAGCAGATACAATAGGGTCTCTTAAGAGCCTTTTAGATAGGTACATGGAGCTTAGAAAACTAGAGGGATATACACTATGGAAATTCTACGCTGTTTCTAGAGTAGATTACACGGTTGGCACAACATTGTGGGCCGAAGGACCTGTAATGTGCTGTAAATTCTATGTGCTGTATAAGACTGGAAGCACCATGAGTCATTACCACTGATAAATAACAAACTGGATATTGTCCATCAGTTCACGTACCCGGGGTCCATTATCAGTGACAGCCTCTCCCTGGATGCAGAAATTGACAAGCGCATTGGGAAGACTGCAACAACTCTGGCCTGACTCACCCCATGAGTGAACTCCAAACTCTCAGTCAAATAAAAGCTGGCAGTGTACAACGCTTGTCTCGCGAGCACAGTGCCGTACAGCAGCGAGACATGGACGACGTAACACCAAGCAGGAGAGAAGGCTCAACACCTTCCACTTAAAGTGCCTTGATCTTACCTTGAGCCTCGTCTCGTGGGGAGTCAGAGAGTACCCAAAGCTGAGGGTTTACCTTATGGGAATAGGTTGAGTGTACTTGGCCTTTTCTCCTTGGAGTGAGGGACGATGAGAGGTGCCCTGACAGAGGTGTAAGAGATGATGAGGGGTATTGAGTTACATGGTTGACACAACATTGTGGGCTGAAAGGCCTGAAATGTGCTGTAAATTTCTATGCTCTAGGTCACGTCTCATTCTTCTGAATTCCAGTGAATACAGGCCCAGAGCCATCACATGCTCTTCATGTGACAAGCCATTCAATCCTGGAATCATTCTCATGGCACTCCTTTGTTCACTTTCCAGTTTCAGCATTTATTTTTCAAAGATAAGGGGCCCAGATCTGTTCACAATACTCTAAGTGAGGCCTCACCAGTGCCTTATAAAGCCTCAGCATTACATCCTTGAATTTACATTCTAGTCCTCTTGAAATGAATGTGAATATCACATTTGCCTTCCTCACCACAGACTCAACCTGTAAATTAACCTTTAGGGAATCCTGAATAAGGACTCCCATGTCCTTTTGCACCTCAGTTGTTTTGTATTTTCTTTCAATTTAGAACATCGTCAATCCTTTCATTTTTCTACCAAAATGTATGACCGTACACTTCCCGACTCTGTATTCTTCCTGCCATTTATTTGCCCATTCTCCTAATCGAAGTTCTTTTGTAACCTTTCTACTTCCTCAAAACTACCTGTCCCTCCTCCTATCTCCATATCATCTGTAAACCTTGCAACAAAGCCATCAATTCCATCATCCAAATCATTGACATTTAATCTAAAAAGAATGGGTCCCAACACAGACCCCTGTGGAAAACCACTACACTGGTAGCCAAGCAGAAAAGACTCACTTTATTCCACTATTTGTCTTCTGCCAATCAGCCACTGCTTTCTCCATGCTTAAATCTTTCCTGTAATACCATGGGCTCGTAGCTTGTTAAGCTGCCTCATGTGTGGCACTTTGTCAAAGGCTTTCTGAAAATACAAATACACAACATCAACTCCTTTGTCTGTCCTTTGTCTATCCCTCTTGTTATTTCTTCAAAGAATTCCAACAGATTTGTAGGGCAAGATTTTCCCATGAGGAAATCATACGAACTAGCACCTATTTTATCATGAAACCTAATCCTTACTAATCGACTCCAACATCTTCTCAGCCACTGAGGTCAGAAAAACTGGCCTATAGCTTCTTTTCTTCTAGGTCTCTCCCTTCCTGAAGAGTGCAGTGATATTTGCAATTTTCCAGTCTTCCGGAACCATTCCAGAATCTAGTGATTCTTGAAAGATCATTACTAATGCCCTCACAATCTCATCAGCCACCTCTTCCCAAACCCTGGGGTGTAGACCATCTGGTCCAGGTGACATACCTACCTTCAGACCTTTTACTTTCCCAAGAATCTTCTCTCTGTTAGTGGAAACTTCACATATTTCATAACTCCTGACACCTGGAACTTCCACCATACTGCTGGTGTCTTCCAAAGTGAAGACTAATGGAAAATACTCATTCAGTCCGTCCGCCATTTCCTTGTCATCCATTACTCCTATTGACATAAATGGATCTGGGGTTGAGAGGGTGAACAGCTTTACGTTATGCATATAACTCATATGCACATCACTGAGGACCTCAGATGGTCTGTACATATTGGCTGTGTGGTCAAAAAAGCACGACAGTGCCTCTTTCACCTCCGACAGTTGAAGAAGTCTGGCATAAGGACTTTCTATATGGGCACAATTGAGAGCATCCTGAGTGCCTACATCACTGCCCGGTATGGGAACTATACTTCCCTCGATCGCAGGTTTCTGCAGAGAGTGACGCAGACAGCCCAGTGCATCTGTGGATGTGAACTTCCCACTATTCAGGACATTTGCAGTGATTGGTGCATAAAAAGGGCCCAAAGGATCATTGGGGACCTGAGTCACCCCAAGCACAAACCGTTCCAGCAGCTACCATCCCGGAAATGGTACTGCAGCATTAAAGCCGGGACCAACAGGCTCCAGACAGCTTCTTCCACCAGGCCATCAGACTGATTAATTCACACTGTATTTCTAAGCTATATTGACTTTACTGTTGTATATCTTACTGTACATACTATTTATCACCAATTACTATAATTTGCACATTGCAAATTCAGATGGAGACATAACGTAAAGATTTTTACTCCTCATGTATATGAAGGATGTAAGAAATAAAGTCAATTCAATTCAATACTACCTCTCCAGCATCCTTTTCCAATGGTCTCACCTCTCTTTTACACTTCATATATCTGAAAAAACATTTGTTATCCTCTTTAATATTATTGGCTATCTTACTTTCATATTTCATCTTTACCTTCTTAATAACTTTTTAAATTGCCTTCTTTTGTTTTTTTAAAGCATCCCAAGCTTCTAACTTCCTACTAATTTTTGCTCTATTATATGTCCTCTCTTTGCTTGTATGTTGGCTTTGACTTCTCTTGTTTGCCATGGTTGTGTCACCTTCTTTAGAAAACTTCTTCCTCTTTGGGATCTATATATCCTGTGTTTTCTGAATTGCTTCCAGAAATTCCTGATATTACTGCTCTACTGTCATCCCTGCCAGTATTCTTTTCTAATCAAGTGGGCACATTATTAGGCACCTCCTGCAGAAGAACATCTCTGAATGCACAACACATCGAACCTTGAAGCAGATGGGCTACAGCAGCAGCAGAAGAATGTACACTCAGTGGCCACTTTATTAGGGGCAGGAGGTGCCTAATAATGTGCCCACTGAGAGTAGGTTCTAACTACCTTCCCTATCAATCAATGCCTCTCAATCTTATAAATCCTTACCCCTCTGTCTGAGGTGAAAGTTGTACTGACAGCTGCGCAACAAGGTAGAGCAGTGTCCAATGGCTCACTTTCAATGTGTTGGAGAAGCCAAGGCTTGAAAAGCAGAACATTGTTGGTGCAATAATAAGTTACAATAATTTATTATTCCAAGCGGGCACTCAAACATATAACAATTACAGCATGGAAACAGGCCATCTCGGCCCTTCTAGTCCATGCCGAATGCTTACTCTCACCTAGTCCCACTGACCTGCACTCAGCCCATAACCCTCCATTCCTTTCCTGTCCATATACCTATCCAATTTTGCTTTAAATGACAATACCGAACCTGCCTCTACCACTTCTACTGGGAGCTCGTTCCACACGGCTACCACTCTGTGAGTAAAGAAATTTCCCCTCGTGTTATCCCTAAACTTTTGCCTTAACTCTCAACTAATGTCCTCTTGTTTGAATCTCCCCTACTCTCAATGGAAAAAGCCTATCCACGTCAACTCTATCTATCCCCCTCATAATTTTAAATACCTCCATCAAGTCCCTCCTCAACCTTCTACACTCCAAAGAATAAAGACCTAACTTGTTCAACCTTTCCCTATAACTTAGGTGCTGAAACCCTGGTAACATTCTAGTAAATCTTCTCTGTACTCTCTCTATTTTGTTGACATCTTTCCTATAATTTGGTGACCAGAACTGTACACAATACTCCAAATTTGGCCTCACCAATGCCTTGTTAATGCTGTTGTTATTTGCTGCTCTGGTTGTCATGGTATTGATTGTGCTTTGCTGTCTTCAGTTTGCTTGCACATCCAAGAGTTGCAGCAAGGGGAGAGTTTTGTACTGGTGTGTTGCATCCACAAGCAGAGCCCTGTGACTGACCAGCACTCTGAATGCATCGGAAAAAGCCCAGTTCAGCTCGGGTCAGAAGTTCAACTCAGCCCATGTTGATGAAAAGCCCAGTGGGCTCTCTGAGCATTGAAGCTTTGGTCTGGAAGTGGGGTAGAGTCACCAAGTCATAGAACACACATGTATAGAATGAACTGCAGGCTTTTCAATCTCAGCCGGTTTAATGCTAAAAATAAGGTCAGCAGCACCACTACCGTGGAGCTTCAGCGCGCGAAGACTATGTCATCATAGCACGCTCTGAAGAAGATTCATGTATCCTAAATACCTCTGCCAAAACACACAGGGACCTGTGTCATGTTTGAATATGAAAAAGGCACAGGTCCTATATCTGCACAACCAGCCATTTATCCAGCCCTTTATAAAAGTTGACACTATCACCCTAGAAAATGTAGACTATTTTGGGTCTTAGATTGGTCTCTATTGCTACCTGAGGATCCACCACTAGACAACCTGGGGTGCATGGTCCTCTTGGTTAATGGTAAAGATCCATGGCCTAAAAAAGTTAGAAACCTGTGTCTTAGGAGAACATCATACTCAACTCGAGTGATCGCACTACTACTAGGGCACTACAGGGCAGAAACAGATTCTTTCCCCCTACTAGTCAATGACAGACTGTTCTTCTGCCTAGTTTCATTGACCTGCACCTGAATTGTAGTCCATTTACTCTTCAGATCCATGTTCTTATTGAAACTTCTCTTAAATGTTGAGATTGAACCTGCGCTACCACTTCTACTGGCAGACCGTTCCATGCTCTCACTACCCTTTGAGTGAAGAAGTTCCCCCTCATGTTCCCCTTAAACACTTCACTTTCAGGTGTGTTCCTGTTGACATTGAACCTGAGAGGACTGGTTTCCACTCTCACCCAGCAAGGGTTTGTCATTAATACAGGAAGTTTGCACTGGACAACCTCTGTCTGAATGACATGTATGCCTCCAGGGCCTTGAATCTGAACAGCATTTTTTTGTTAAACAAATTTACTGTAACTTGTGTGGAACTATAGTGAACATTGGTCAAAGAAAAAGAACTTTCTCCCAAATGTGCTCTTTTCCGACTTGAAGGGTTGACTCTATTTCCTTCCTGCTGAGAATGACCTACCAGCATTTCCCATTTTCATTTTAGATTCTGAACGTGGAACAGAACATTACAATAAGTGTAACCACTTTGGCCAACGATGTTGTGCTGATCTTTTAACCTGCTCCATGTTCTGGACCGCTCTGGCCAGAGCCTGCAGATGAGCAACAGCACTGAGTTCCAGAACTTGAATCTGGGCATTGGCAACTGTTGGAAGCCACTGTATTTTTAAGATAGTAACACGTGCGAATCTGCAGATGCTGGAAATAAACAAAAAACACAAAATGCTGGCAGAACTCAGCAGGCCAGACAGCATCTACGGGAGGAGGTAATAACGACGTTTCGGGCCGAAACCCTTCATCAGGAGTCCTGATTACATTCCTCCCATAGATGCTGTCCGGCCTGCTGAGTTCTGCCAGCATTTTGTGTATTTTTAAAATAGTGCTTTTTTAAAAGATTTGTACTTTTTTTCCAAGTCATATGTTTCACAGTACCTGGTGGTTCATCCCCGCTCACTGGCAGAAAGTGGTATAGCAGTTAAATCAATGGTTCATCACCTTTCTCATTTTTCATTGGCTAGGTATTAGCACATTACCTACATGGTTGAAGTAGGTAGCCTATTAGCTAGTTTATTCCCATCTAAGGAATGTCTTAACTATGAAAGTGATGGAATTTTCAGAGGGGCCATCTTTATAGGTTTTGTCTTCACATCCATAGTGTTTTTCACAGCTCAGTGAAAAACTGAGCTCGGTGTTTTTTGCTCAGTGTTTGTATGCTTGTTCATCCTCGAAAATAAACTATCATTGGAATTAAGAGCACTCATCGTCCCTGACTCCTGGAAGACCCCTTCGAACAAGAAAATAAACAGAGATCCCCTTGAACATTGCAAGTTTTTTGCTCAGAAAGGGGTGGGTGCCTCGAATGGACAATCAGGGGAGGTGGTGAAGGCAAAGGTGATAGATGCGTTTAAATTGGCGCATGGATGAGCGGAGGATGGAGGGATATGGACGTGTGCAGGCAGAAGGGACTAGTCCAGTCAGGCTTATAATTATTAGTTTTGTTAGTTCAGCAAAAACATTGTGGGCCGAAGGTTCTCCAATCACGAACAAAAGAAAATCTGCAGATGCTGGGAATCAAAGCAACACACACAAAATGCTGGAGGGGCTTGGTAGGCCAGGCATGGGAAAAAAAAAGTACAATCGACATTTCGGGAAGGGTTTGGGCCCAGAATGTTGACTGCTTTTATTTTGTCATAGATGCTGCCTGGCCTGCTGAGTTCCTCCAGCGATTTGAGTGTGTTGGGCTGAAGTTCCTGTTCCTCTGCTTTACTGTTCTAAGCTTTACTCCAGGATCAACCCAACTCTTCCCTCCTGCTTAGCCTCAGTTTTCCTTTCAAGCATCTATAGCTTTTTTAAAAATGATCGAAGTTCAAAATTCAAAGTAAATTTACCATTGAAGTACATATATCCCTCCATACACCGCCCTGAAATTGATTTTCTTGCGGGTAAACTCATTAAAACCATAATAGAATAATAACCACAATAGAATTAATGAAAGACCACATCAACTTGGGTGTTCAGCCAGTGTGCAAAAATCAACAAACTATGCAAATAAAAAAATAAATTAATAATAATAAATAAATAAGCAATAACTATCGAGAGCATGAGATGAAAAGTCCTTGAAAGTGAGTCCATTGGTTGTGGGAACATTCAATGATGAGGCAAGTGAAGTTGAGTGACGTGGTCCTCTTTGGTTCAAGTGCCTGATGGTTGAGGGGTAATAACTGTCCCTGAACCTGGTGGTGTGAGTCCTGAGGCTCCTATATCTTCTTCCTGATGGCAGCAGTGAGAAGAGAGCACGTCCTAGGTGTTAGGGGTCCCTGATGATGAATGCCGTTTTCCTGCAACTGCACTTCATGTAGATATACTCAATGGTGGGGAGAGCTTCAACCATGATGGCCTAGGCTGTATCCATTAGTTTTTGTAGGGTTTTCCATCCAAGGATATTGGTGTTTCTGTATCAGGCTGTGATACAATCATTTAATATAATCCCCACCACATATCTATAGAATGTCAAACTCCTAAGTAAGTAGACGCACTGTCGTGCTTTCTTCATAATTGCATTTGTATGCTGGGTCCAGGACAGGTCCTCTGAAATGATAACATTTGAGGAATTTAAAGCTGCTCACCCTCTTCATCTCTGATCCTCCAATGAGGCCTCACTCGTGGACCTCTGGTTTCCTCGTCCTGAGGTCAACAGTTATCACCTTGATCTTGCTGACATTGAGTGAGAGATGGTTGTTGTGGCATCACTCAGCCAGATTTTCAATCTCCCTCCTATATGCTGATTCATTTAATGAATGTCACCTTAAACCAAATGGATCATCTCAACACTGCTTCTCTACAATGACATCCTTCGCATCAATCCACCTCACCTTCACCTTCACCACAATCTCTACTCTTCCCGTCATCCACTTCCTGTAGAAGTGAATTCCATTCCCGACAATTCTCCAGGTGGAGGTTCATCGGCATTCTCTGTAATTATTTCACATTTCCAACGTCTGTGTTTTCTTCTCGTTGTTACTGCTCTAGTTGAAGAAGTTGTTACGTGTGAATCAGGCAAGTGAGTTAATGGGTGGGGGCCTGTTCAAAGATAAAATGGAGGTCCCTCTTGGTGTGGGATGCAGGTGCAGAGAGACCTGCTGAAGCTGATGATGTTTCCGATATCTTCTGTTACTACTTCACATTTCTAGTGTTTTTTCTTACATTTAAAGATTAGTTTTACTTGTCACATTTGTCAAAACATCAAAACATGCAGTGAAACGTGTCGTGTGCATCACAAGTGATGCAGAGAGCGGAGTGGAGTGATGATGGTGATAAACGGCGACTCCTTTGCTTGCGTCTTTGAAAACAGCTCTACTTCCATCTTTAATATCTTCATTTTTCCCTTTCGGGGTTCTTTTGTAGACCCTGACCTGGAGTTACGTGCTGACTATGGTTCTTTACGTGAATGGGACCGGCTCTTGGGGTTTCATAACCGGCCGTTGCCGTTCAGCGCACCGAGGGCTCAGTTTTGGAGGGGTAGGGTCTCGGGGCTCTGGAGGCGGTCAGATCAAAGGTCGATGTCACGGCAGGAGTCCTGTGTGTCATTGGGGGAGTCGGAATATCTACGGCTATGTGACCAGATCTTTGGGCACAGAGCTAAAAAACAAAAAAGTGACATAGTAGACTTTTAACATCAGAAATCAATTTGTTACGTCTCCCCACTCACTGCGAAAATGGAGACAACTCTTTCTCCCTTGTTAGGGAGAGAGAGCCTGTGGTATGTCGAACACCGTGGGAAACGCAATGTCTTTGGAGTAACTGCGTCTTTGCTGTTGCTTTGCTCACACGTGAGTGCTCAGTGGTGGGTGCCGATGCTTTTTCTTGCCAGTGGGGGGAGGGAGGTTGTTGCTTGCTGCCGCTTACGTGCGGGAGGGAGGGGAGCTGGGGGTGGGGGAGCTTTGGGGTTCTAACGTTTAACTGTCATTCATTCTTTGGGGCACTCCTCTGTTTTCATGGATAGTTGCGAAGAAAAAACATTTCAGGATGTATATTGAAATGTACCTTTGAAACCTTTGAAATGTGATGGAAGCAGCTTACAAGTGTCTCCATGCTCACAACCCCAACATAGCATGCCCGCAGCTTACAAACCCCAACCCGTATGTATAGCTTTGATATACCTTTATGCTCTTCCTGCTTGCACTATGTTTCTATTTAAACATTCATCTAAAAGCTGGGAAGAAATTGGACTCAATAGATACACCTGGGAGGGATGCTACACTAGTAGAACATCCGCAGAGACCAAGTGACAGCTGTGAAAGGAGAGAATGAACAACCGCAAGACCCAGTCACTAACCTCAGCCTCGGCTTGCTCTCACCCAGACTGCACCAGAATATGTGGGTCCCTGACTGGCCTCGTCTGAGGTCCGAGCGATAGACAACCCCTTACGAGAACATCATACTCAATTGAGTGATTGCACTAGGTTGCTGGGTGACCACGTTTCTCACCTGGGACCTGATCAGGTTGCAAACGATTGTCAGGAACAGAACTGAGCAGTGACCTGAGAAGGCAAAGTGACCCATTTAATTCTCCTCCAGTAGATACTCTTCAGTTGTGGAATAGCAATCGCCTTGCTGCATTTCTTGCACTAGGGTAAAGACCGCAGCCTGCTCAGTCCTTCCTGAAAGCGGGAGGTCACAATTTTACTTAGACCTTGCTGACCTCTGCCTTATTGACAGTCCAACTCATCCGGAGCCCAGCTGCCTCCAACCTGTTCTGAAGAACATCAGAGGGCAGCATTGAGTCAGTGAGCAAAGGATGCTGAAGAACGATGGGCAATTCTCGGCAAGTCAACATGAGGCCCTCCACTGTAAGTCTGAGAAGGGCATCTATTCTCTTGATACAAGTGAAAGAGCGGAAATCAGAGTAATGGAGAAGTGAAGTGACATCCATACTTATGGGTAGTGTACATGCCGATGTCAATTCATAGGGCTTCCTCTTGAGCAGTCCATTGGGATTGATGACAATTTGCTTCCACTCACATTTTGCGGGTTCTGAGGACAATAGTGGGAGTGTAGACTCCTGAGGCAGGAGGTGGAGAATGGAGATGGGAGGAGAGAAGGGGAGGCCCGAAGCGTCCCCTTGTGCTAAGATGTGGCCACCCTCAGTATAGAGGAGCAGCACCTTAATTCCATCTGGAGCAAGAGAAAATCTGCAGATGCTGGAAATCCAAGCAGCACACACACAAAATGCTGGAGGAACTCAGCAGGTCAGGCAGCATCTATTGAAAAAAAGTACAGCTGATGTTTCGGCCCGAAGCGTTGACTGTACTTTTTCCCATGGGTGCTGCCTGGCCTGCTGAGTTCCTCCAGCATTTTGTGTGTGTTGCCCTTAATTCCATTTGGGTAGCCTTCAACCTGACGGCATGAATATCAATTTCTCCATCTGGTTAAAAAATCCCCACCCTTTCCCTCTTCTTCTATTCCACACTTTAACCTTTTACCTCTTCTTATCTGCCTATCACTTCCTCCTTCCCTATCTCCTATGGTCCATTCTCCTCTCCTATCAGATTTCTTCCTCACCTGCCCTTTACCTTTCCCACCCACTTTGTCTCAACTATCACATCCCAGCCAGCCTCCTTCCCTTCCCTCCACCTTTTCACCTGGCACCTCCCCCTTCCTTTTCAGTCTTGAGAAAGTGTCTCAGCCTGAAATGTTGAGTTCTATCATTTCCATAGATGTTACCTGACCTGCTGAGTTCCTTCAGCATTTTGTATGTGTTACTTTGGATTTCCAGCATCTCCAGACTTTCTTGTGTTCAGCATTGAGGTGGTCTGCGTCTTCCATCCTATACTCAGTGGCCACTTTATTAGGTACACCTGTGCACCTGCTCGTTAATGCAAATATCTAATCAGCCAATGATGCAGCAGCAACTCAGTGCATAAAAGCATGCAGACGTGGTCAAGAGTTTCAGTTGATGCCCAGGCCAAACATCAGAATGGGGAAGAAGTGTGATCTAGATGACTTGGACCGTGGGGGTGTCAGATGGGGTGCTTTGAGTATTTCAGAAACTGCTGATCTCCTGGGATTTTCAGACACAACAGTCTCCAGAGTTTACAGAGAATGGTGCAAAAAACAAAAAAATCATCTAGCACGTGGCTGTTCTGTGGGCTAAAATGACCTGTAACTCAAATAACCACGCATTACTACAAAGAGTAACTTTGAATGCACAACACATCAAACCTTGAAGTAGATGTGCTACAGCAGCAGAAATCATGAAGCATGTAATGAAGTGGCCACTGAGTGTATATATAGGTTTCTGTGTGTTTGCATGAATGGTCTTGAGGATCTCAATGCAATCCAAGTGTCTCTCCTCTACTTTGAGTTGTCATGGGCCAACGTCTGTGGGCATGCCCCATTCAGAGTCCATCCTTGATTCTTTTCTTCCATTCTTTCTCTGGTACCTCTTCAACTCACATAGCTTTGTCTGTTGTTGTTGTTGTTCGTTTGTTAAGTCGAGTCCGACTCTTTATGACCTCATGGACCATAGGGTCCATAGTGTTTTCATGGTAAGACACGTAAATAGATTGTCAGGCCTTTCTTCCACGCAGAAGCTGCTGCTGCCCAGGTTGGGACCCAGCTGGGTTTGAACTCAGGACCATCTGCCTCGAAGTTCAGTGCTGATGCCACTACACCACCAGTCAACCAGTCTAAACACCAGAATGGTGGTCGACATGCAAATGATACAGCCTGCAAAAGCCAGCTGACTGAATTAACTGTGACCTCAATACTGGGGACGTTGGACTGGAAGTGATCTTGGCTTCCTTCTGCTTTTAGTTAATTTGGCCAATTTGCATTGTGGAAACCTTTCTGATGTTTCTTGGGTGTACTGAAAGGATCAGAGGATGGGAGGACTCACAGCTGCCTGGACAAGCATGATCTGAGGTTAGTCCAGAGTCTTGACCTTCAGATATCCTTTCTTTTCCTCAATCGACTATAGGTGCACTGGTACCCTGAAGGTGTTGGTGAATTTCATCTCTGATGTCTGCCTTCACCTAGAGACGGTTCCCAAGATAAGGAAGGTGGTCTTTTTTTTAGTTTTCTATTTTTTTTGTGTGAGAGTGGGGAGTTTGGGGTTTGCAAATTTTGTTTCTTTTTCTTTTCAATGCGTGGGGGGGGGATTATGTATTTTCCTTGAACAACTCCCATGCCTTTTCTGTATTTCATGGCTATCTGAGGGAAGTATCAGAGTTTTATCACACACTCACACTTTGCCAGTAAAATGAACCTTTGAACCTTTATTATCTGCAGTGTCATACTACGCAGAGTTTGGGAGTTAATATTGGATGAATTAGTTAAACACTATAAGTTATTCAGATGCTGAAACTCTTCAGTGACATACACAGAGCAGGCCAGGCAGCATCAATGGAGAGAAAAAAAAACCATCGATGTTTTGGGTCCAGACATTTCATCAGGAATGTAAAAGGAATGTTTCCTCTGTAGATGGGAGAACAGGGCTTGAGGGGCCAAATGGCCTTCTGCCGCTTCTATTCATTTTCTCACCTATACAATAAGCATGAGCTTTACGAGTAAGCATTAACTGTAGACTGATCACCAGATAAAGCTTTATAAAATAATGAGCGACATAGACAGCCAATAGCCTTCTCTCAAGGTTGGAATGTCTACTACTAGAGGACGCGAATTTAAGGTAAGAGGGGGTAATTTCAGGGCGAAATGTGCAGGTTTTTTTTTAACTCAGAGAGTGAAGGGTGCTTAGAGCACGCTACCGGGGTAGTGGCAGAGGCTGATACAATTAAGGCGTTTATGAGACTCTTAGATAGGCACTTGGATGCGCAGAGAATGGAAGGACATCTATATTGCGATTAGTCTAGCACTTAATTCCTGGTTTAATTAGTTTGGTACAGCATCGCAGGCTTTACTCTGCTGTCATCATCGTCATCGGCGATCACACGCAGTCGCGCATGAATGATTCTTCTGGTTCCCACGCTATACCATTCCATGAACACAGCAATTGTTAACCCAAGATCTATCGTCAACATTTGTCATAGACAGCCCCCAACCAACCCAGAAATGACTTTTTATTCCTAGGGTCTCATTTTAATCTGTTAAGGAATCCCCAATCCACGCTGGCAGCTGCTTCCCCGATTGTATTCGCAGAAGTCCGGCTCAGCCTCGCGAAGAGCTTTCTTGATCCCCGTCAATATGGAATTGACCACCGGGTGGCGCAGCGACGCAGCTCGTAGAACCATTGCCTCACAGCCCCAGTGAACTTTGGTTCCGTTGGTGTGGAATTTTCATGCTCTTCTTGTATGTTTCCCCCGACTGCTCCAGTTTCCTCCTACATCCCAAAGGCTTGTAGGTTTTTAGGTTAACTAGCTGCTATGTATTGCCCCTTCTGTGTCAGTGAGTGGTAGATTCTGGGAGAATTGATGATAATGGGATTAATGTAGATAGGAGGCTGATGGTTGCTATGGATCTGATGGGTTGAAAAGCCCGTTTCCATGGTCTATGACTCTATATCTTCAGTCTTTTAACTCCGGACTGGTTTTAATATTTTTTTTCCTTCGGATCAGTTCCTTGGGCAGCTACAATTCAGGGAAACCCCACCAGATGGCAGCAGAGGGCTGCAGGTGTCTTCGACCAGGTGATTATTCGAGCCTCTGTTGGATAGAGAACGTGTGGCTAAAATCCACAGACCCTCAGCAAATGCGTACAGGCACTATGCAGCTGATGGATTGTCATTTTCATGTTCTTAATAGTAGCTGCAGTTGATATTTTACAACTTCAGCCCCTAGCTTTTCGCTTGATGGTTTGCCAAATAAATTTGCCTCCCGGAGTGGAACGAGTGATCCATCTCCGCTCTTCGAAGTGAATTTTCCTGTATTCTCGTGTTTTTTTTTGACAGATAAGATATCTGTTCTTTGTATCTGTGTGAAAAATTAGAGCTCAGCCTGGTTGCTTTTGACTTCTGACATAATCTTTTTTATCTTTTGGTGACTTTGATAAAGAAAATGACTAAGTTTCTATCACGGAGGAGAGGGTCTTTCTCGGGCAACTTTTTGACATTAGTTCCCGGATGAGAGTATGTCTTCCTGTTCTGATAATGCTATTAATCCGCATGCATTGAAATCTGCCTGTAAAGCTGCTCTCAATTGTAGGTTAAGAGGAGACATGGTTAAGATATACAAGGGTTCCCAGGTTACAGAAGATCTGACTTGCAAAAATCTAATTTTAGCCATAATCTCCCATAAATTTTAAATCCTACACAAAGCATATGCTGTATGCAAACACAAGATATTCCCTTGTCCATTCATCCCTTCCCACCAATCTCCCTCCCGGCATTTACCCCTGCAAGCGGCCCAAGTGCTACGCCTGCTCGATTACCTCCTCGCTCACCTCCATTCAGGGCCCCAAACAGTCCCTCCAGGTGAGGCGACACTTCACCTGCAAATTGTCCGGGGTCGTCTACTGTGTCTAGTGCTCCCAATGTGGCCTCCTTTGCATTGGTGAGGCCCATTGTGAATTGGGGGACCGCTTCGTTAAGCACCTCCGCTCCGTCTGCCAAAAATGGAACTTCCTGGTGGCCAAGCATTTAAATTCCCATTCCCATTCCCGTTCCGACGTGCAACTGCAGACTTTTTTTGTATTTAGATTCTGCAGATGCTGGAAATCCAAGCAACACACACAAAATGCTGGAGGAACTCAGCAGGTCGGGCAGCATCTATGGACAGAAAAAAACAGTTGATGGTTTGGGCTGAGACCCTTTAACAGGTCCTGATGAAAGATTTTGGCCTGAAAGGTTGATTGTTTATTCCTCACCAGCGACAATACTCTCAGTGGCCACTATATTGTGATTAAGAGTGGAACCTGATATGGTCTGTAGCCCATCCACTTTAAGGTTCGATGTGCTGGCCATTCAGAGATGCTCTTCTGCACACCACTGTTGTAATGTGTGTTTATTTGTGTTACTGTTGCCTTCCTGTCTGGCCATTCTCCTCTGACCTCTCTCATTAACAAGGCGTTTTCGCCCACAGAACTGCCTCTCACCGGATATGTTTTGTTTGTTGCACCAGAGAATTACAGGAGACCAACAACCCCATCTAGCATTCCACAGTCAAAGTCACTTCAGTCACATTTCTTCCGCATTCTGATATTTGGTCTGAACAGCAACTGAACCTCTTGACCACGACTGCATGCTTTTATACATTGAGATACTGCCACACGATTGGCTGATTAGATACAGTATTTGCATTATCAATAAGGTGGACCTAATAAAGTGGCCACTGAGTGTCAATAACGGCTATGTTATCAATACAAGTTTTTTTTTGTGACTCAGTAATGGATGTGGGTGTCACTGGCAAAGTCGTTATCTTTTACCTATTCTCAACTGACACGGAGTGGGTGCTAATGCGCTGTCTTTTAGAGCCGTTGCAAATGGAGGTACTCCCACAATAGAGAGGCAGCTTGAGATACGTGGTAGCCACCACTGGCGATGAGAGTGCAATGGTCGCTGGGGTATCTCAGCACTGGGCTCTGCGTGTCTCTGGGCCTGGAGTTACCTGCAGCCGAGATGGAGGAGTACAGGTCAAAAACATTCAAAATATCCGGAGGAACTCGGCAGGCCATGCAGCATCCATGGAGAAAGGCAGACCATCAACTGCCCGGTTCAGGACCCTTGCTCCATGCCCTGTTGAGTCCCACCACTAGAAAGGTAAGTGCAATGGTAGTATTCACTTCAAGAGGACTAGAGTATAAAAGCAAGGATGTAATGCTAAGGCTTTATAAGGACCTCATTGTGAGCAGCTTTAAGCCCTATACCTAAGGAAGGATGTGTTAGCGATGAGGGGGGTCCACAGAATGGTCTACTGGATGTGGTTCTCAAGAACAATTCTGGGAATGAAAGGGTTAATGTATGAAGGGTTAATTTAATGGCTCCGGGCCTGTTCAGAGGATTGAAGGGGGGGGAATCTCGTGGAAAACTTCCGAAAATGGGAGGGCCTAGCTAGAGTGGATGTGGAAAGGATGCTTGTAACAGTTGGGGGGGTCTAGCTCGAGAGGGTAGAGTATCAGAATACAAGAAGGTCCCTTTAGGAGGAATTTCTTCAGCCAGATTTGTTGAATTGCCACAGATGTCTGCGGAGACTAAGTTGTTGGGTATATTTCAAGCAGAGGGTGATAGATTCTTGATTAGTCAGGGCTTCAATGATTATTGGGAGAAAGCAGGAGAATGGGGTTGAGAGGGATAGTAAATCAGCCTTGATCAAATGGTTGAGCACACTCAATGGGCCGAATGTCTTATGGGCTAATCTACCATCTTTTGTTTCTCTGGAGGAGGAGAAGGCTGTGTACTCTGAAAGATCCCAGAACACAATCAGAGCTGCCTTTCCCTTCCCTGGCTCGCTACAGGAACAAATGTTATTGGCATTCGCATCACAATGCTGGTTTTGGGAGCTGGCTCTGTGTAAATTAGTTGATTTCTTACCAATATTGCAACACTAACTGTACTTCAATAGCTCCTGAAGGGTGTTAGATAAGCAGAATTTCTCTGTTCTAGTAATCACATTTTCAAATCGAGGGCAGCTAGTACTTTTAAAATTTGCCTCCTGAAAAGGTGGAAGGTTTGAAATTGGCGTTGGTTGTTGGTATTGTCACATGTACCAAAATGCAAAAGGGAAATCTTGTTTTGCAAATCATCCATACTGATCATTTCATTGTATCAATAAGGTGGACCTAATAAAGTGGCCACTGAGTGTCAATAACGGCTATGTTATCAATACAAGTTTTTGCATACTGATCATTTCATTGTATCAATATGTCAGCCCGATCATGTGGGTTTTCAAACTTAGAAAGACATCCCTTTAGAACAGTGATGAGGAGGGATTTCTTTAGCTAGAGGCTGGTGAATCTGTGGAATTCATTACCACATTGGAGGCCAATGGGGAGAATGCAGGAGAATGGGGCTAAGAGGGATAGTAAGTCAGCCATGATGGCTCAATGGGCTGAACGGCCTACTCTGCTCCAATGTCTTCTGGTCTTGTGGTCTAATGAAAGAGGGAAGAAGAGGGAATGGCCAGGATGGGTGGTATGTTTGACTATGCTGGCTGCTTTACCAGGAAGTGAGAAATGTAGGAAGAGTCTGTGGAGGGAAGGCTGGGTTTTGTAATGGGCTGATCTGTATCACAATCTCTGCAAGCTGCCTTACCAAGCTGCAATGCACCCAGAGGTGATGCTTTCAATTGTGTAGCTGAAAACGATGCTGAGGGTCAATGGGGTCATGCCAAATTTCTTTAACCTTCTGAGGAAGTGGTGTGATTTCTTTACCACAGCTTCTAAGTGGTTGGACCAGGCCAAGCTACCACTGATTTTACACGCAGGAATTCATAGCCCTCAGCCATCTCCACCTCAGCACCATTGATAAGCACAAGGACATGTGCCCTGCCCCGCTTCCTAAAGTCAAAAACAAGCTCTCTACACATCCTGACTGACAGACGATGAAGTCACAGTAGAGTGGCGGCTAGTGCAACCGTTTTACAACGGCACCAGTCACCAGTTGGAGTTCCGACTCCCACTGTTGTCCGTAAGGAGTTTGTATGTTCTCCCAGTGACTGTGTGGCTTTCCTCCAGTTGCTGCATTTTCCTCCCACATTCCAGAATTGTACGGTCAGGGTTAATGAGTAGTGGGCATGCTCCGTTGGCGCCGGAAGCTCATCGACATTTGCGGGCTGTCCTCAGTGTAAGTCTCGGACCGTGTTGGTCATTAAAGCACACAGCAGATATCATTGTGTGTTTTGATATACATGAGACAAATAAAGCTAATTGTTGTCTTTCAATTTGATCAAATGTGTCAAATCATGGCTGCTGAAGTGTCTGATCAAACAAATCAGATTATTGTTTTTCTTTTAACGAGGAAAGAGAAATAGTTCATCTTCCTTGGAAAGGCAGGGGAGGAGTATCAAGGATAAATATGGACACGTATGTCCTCCCGTTCCCCTCCCTGCCCATTCACCTCCTCCCTCACATCCATTCAGGGCCCCAATAGCCCTAACAGACGAGGCAACACTTGTTGTGTTGCAGACATCAACTGTAAATGGTGCTCCTAATGCGGCCTCCTCCTCTCCTAATGAGACCTGACATAGATTGATTGAGCACCATCCTTGAAAAGCAGTATTTCCTATTTCAAAACCAATCCTCAGTCCATGCCGTCCTCAACTGCCATGTTAAAGCCACACTCAGGTTGGAGGAGCAACACCTCACATTCATTCTGGGTAGCCTCCAACCTGATGGCATGAAAGTCCATTTCTCCAACTTCCAGTAATTTCTCCCCTCCCCCTTCCCTCTTCATCCATTCCCCACCCTGGTTAGCTTCTTACCTCTTCTTTTCTCCTCACCAGCTTATCACCTCCCCCTGGTTCCCCTCCTCCTTCCGCTTCTCCATGGTCCACTCTCCTCTCCTATCAGATTCCTTCTTCTTCACCCCTTTACATTTCCACCTATCACCTTCTTGCTTCTTACTTCCTCCCCCAGCCACTGAGCTTCACCCATCACCTTCTAGCGTGTACTTCTTCCCTTCCTCCCACCTTCATATTCTAGCTCCTTCCCCCTTCCTTTGCAGTCCTGATGAAGGGTCTTGGCCTGAAATGTCAGCTGGTTATTTATTTCCATGGATGCTGCCCGACCTGCTGAGTTCTTCCAGCATTTTGTGTGTGCAGTTCTTGTTCTCTTGTGTTTATTTGAGGTATGAGTGTCCAAATCTCTGGGTAGATTACCAGAGGACGTCCACCAGATAGACATCAACAGTTCAAAAGCACAACTTACTTCCCAGACTCAGGGCAATTAAGGAAGGACAATCAATGGCGGCTTAGCTGGCAAAGCTCACTATTTGTATACTAACCACTCTGGGCATTTTTGCCTCATAAACGGCTCCCATTTTGTTGAGAAGGTTACAGGTTTCAGTGCCGAGGGTGAGAAGGACTTAGGAGAGGCTAGACTGAAACTGAATTTGGGTGATGTCAGGATGCTGATGGCGAGTTGCACTACAGGGGTGAGAGGTGTCGCTGTGCGTGGGCATCCAGGAAGACGTAGTGTTGATTTTAATTGAGGTGGTGGTAACCAAGGGATATGAATGTCAAAGTGGTTCTTGGCAAACATCCAGATTTAGCGAGGAAGGAGACAGTGCAACAGAGATAACAGTGAAAAAGGCAAAACAATACGTCAGTGACTTGATTTGCTTTGACTTGAGTTAATCTGAAGTTCAGGTTCAATTAAAGCAGATTACCAAGCCTAGACAGTTCTAACGCTTCCTGAGTGCTGCCCAGCGAGGGTGGAATCTGTTGGATGTTCAAACATGCTGCAGATTGAGAGGAAAACTATTCTGCTGAGTCTTTTCCATAGTGGAGCCAGCTCTTTGCTGGTTATATTGTCTCCGCTGAGTTTTGCTGCAGTTTTGGTGAAATCGACATCCAGGTGCACTGTCTGTGATTTTTCAGAGATACACCATGCTGACAGTCTCTTCTGGTCCACTAAGACCACAACACCTGATTATACCCATGCAAGGCCCTGGTTCATATGGCTCGTATTTTTCTCTGTTACTCTATGCTGTTCTGTTCTGCGTCTGCTGCTTGTTTGGGCTACTGTTGAAGATAAGAGATAGGAGAAGAATATCCCATCCAATTAGGATGGCCAGATTTAGGGGAGGTTTCTCCAGTGAGGGGCACTGAAGTTGGGCTCGGGGCTTTGGTGGAGGAGAAGAGAGAAGAGTTGATCCGGTGCGGGGCCGTGGTTCGATGAAGATCAAAGGAGGATCAGCAAAGATGAAACCATGAGCTCCAATTTGTGCACATTAGACTCTTCCATTAAAATAGGCCCTTTTTCTTGCTTTTTCTTTACTAACCCTTGAGTCAAATTAAGAATTATAAAGCTAAATCTTTTAATTGTATGCGGTGCACTGTCTGTTATTTTGTGGTATTTATTTGGAACAGGGTAACGAATCGCGCAGCATCCACACAAACGGGTTGCTCATCAATCTCCCAAGTTTGGCAGGGCCGGAGATTGTCGTTCCCTAGACTTACGCAGTCGACGGAACCAGAGTGTTTCACCCATGTGACCAATTAATCTAATAACCTGTATGACTTTGGAATGTGGGAGGAAACTAGAGGACCAGAAGGAAACCCATGTGTTCCTGGGCAGAAAGTTCAAAATCCTTGCAGACAGCAGCGGAATTGAACTCAGGTCACTGGTGCTGTAGTGGCATTATGCTGTAATACTGCAATACTGTGTCAGCCCGGTTGCCTCTTTTCTCCACTGTCTACATTGCAGTCAAGCTATTGCCCATGAAAGGCAGAAATATATCTCTGTTGAGTGGGTCAAATATAAGCTACAGTACTAAATTTGCCTCCCACGTTCCAAAGACATACGGTTAGAGTTAGTGAGTTGTGGGCGTGCGATGTTGGTGACGGAGACATGGCCACCCATACGGTTAGGGTTAATGAGTTGTGGGTGTGCGATGTTTGGTGATGGAGGCGTGGCCACCCGTACAGTCTGCCCAGCACAACCCTCATTAGTTTGATGCTGACGCGGACTACATGCTTCAATGTACATGTGAAAAGATTCCTTAAGGTTGGGGTTGGGAGTGGGGATAAGCACCCACTACTTAATAAATGCCAGTGGTGTGTGTCTCCAATAGCCTCTGACAGCCATCTCCAGATCCTGGCCTTCACGTGAGCTTAGCTACTAAGCTTGGTGGAACCATTTCTGCTGACAGGAGAAGGGGCAAAGGCGGGTTACTGGTGCCTTAAAACCAGTTTCTTCGGGCAGATGGCACCTTAAAACTAGTCACTTTGGGCAGATGGGGCTCGTCAGCCATCTGCGAGAAGGAAAACTCTGACCTCAAACCTCCGCTGCCTTGCAGCTATGCCCACACATGGAGAAGGCTTTGGGAGTAAACCCCAGAGAAAAATCCAGAGCTGGAGTCCCTGGAGCAGTCCTACGTTGAGTCCAACATTGACTGGCAACTCCTGCAATGCCGCTCGTGCCAGACCGTCTCTGCCTTTCCATTGGGTTCATCAGCCGCGTGGAGAGGAGCAGCCTGTGACATGGGCAACAGTTTCCTTTCCGTGTTGTACAGCCCTGGATGTGTATCATGTAGACAACTGGGATGGAACATCTCATGGTCAACCTCAACCAATGGAGGGCCTTAACATGTAAATAAAGCTAATCCTTATCTTTTATCTTTGTTCATACTTACTAAATCATTACACAGTGCATTGAACAAGGTGAAGTGTAACAGCTACAGAGAAAGTGCAGTGCAGGTCAGCAGTAAGATGAAAAATCGTAATGAGGTAGATTGTGAAGTCACGAGTCCAACTTATTGTACTAGGGAGCTATTTAATTGTTTATAACAGTGGGTGGCAAGGTGGAGATACATCTGTACCAAATGAGGCATTAGGCATTCCTTCCCTCCGCTAGCCAGCAGGTTACCCTTGGGCAAGGTGTAGCACTTGCTTAGGCCCTGATCAGGGGCACATGAAGCCATGGGAGTAGGTGGTGGATGGTCGTACGAGTAGCTATTGCGTATCGCAAGTCCTGGTTATGCAATCACTGATGCCAGGCAGACAACCTCTGAAGAGCATTGATAATGGCTTGTGTTACCCATCTTGTAAAGACTCTGCCCAGAAGCTGGCAATGGCAAACAACTTCTGTAGAAAAATTTGCCAAGAACAATCATGGTTGTCTCATAAGACCATGATTATCTCTGTCATACGACACGGCACATAATGATGATGATGATGAATACGACAGCAGGGTAGGAGCTGTCCTTGAACCTGGTGTTACAAGCTTTCAAGCTTTTGTATCTTCTACGCAATGGAATGGAGGAGAAGAGAGAATGGCCAGGGTGGGTGGGGTCTATGCACTTCCATATTCACATCATTATACAGATGTGCAGTCGAGAGCATCCTAACATGATGCACTGCACTGTGACAGTCAGGAAGGCTCTATAATGGGAGTCAAAATTGCTCAACGTATCACCAGCACCAGTTCACCCACCACTAAGGACATATATATATAGAAAGGTGATGGAGAAGTTTCAGTAACATCATGAAGGATCCCACCCACCCTGCTCATGGACTGGTCGTCTCACGCCAGGACCACCAGACACGAAAACAGTTACTTTCCCCAAGCAGTAAGGCTGATCAACACCCACTCACTAACCCACACCCGAACCTCCACTACTTTATCATTTCCTGTCCGTCACCTTATATACAGGCACTCCCGTGCCTAGTGTTACTTTATGGACATACGACCAATCAATGCATATAAGTTATTATATGTATTTATATTTATTGTGTTTTTATTGTTATTGCTGTGTTCTTTATCTTATTGGGGTTCTTTTTGTGCTGCATTAGATCCAGAGTAACAATCATTTCATTCTCCTTTACGATTGTCTGCTGGAAATTACATTAAACAATCTTGAATCTTTGATTTTGCTGGCTGCTTTATTAATTCAGCGACAGTCCGTTGAGGAAGGGGAGGCTGATTTCTGTGATGTGATGAGCTGTGTCCATAATGCTGTGTAGTTTCTTGGTGCTATGTGTAGAGTAGTTGCTGTACCAATTCGTTATGCATTCAGAAGGGATGCTTTCTATGGTGCATTGATGAAAATGTGTAAGGATTGAAAGGAACATTCTGCATTTCTTTAGCCTCTTGAGGAAGTAGGGGTGTTTGTGAGTTTTTTTGGCTATAATGTCTACGTGGTTGGACTAGGACAGGCTAATGGTGATGTTCCTAGGAACTTGAAGCTCTCATCCCTGTCAACCTCAACACCCCATTGACCTGACTTCCAAATTATTCTGAGTCTAAGTGGCCAACGCTGAATTGGTTTCATTGAAGCCTTAATTTACCACCTTTGCAGGAGATTGTGTGAAGGTAATCACCTAGACGGCTTTGTTTTCGCACAGCTGAAGGTCCGAACATCCAGCAGAACTGATCTCACTTTGCGACAGCTGGGAAGTGCCAGAGCTTTCTAAACGGCTTTAATTGAAGCAGAATTTCAGAAGAAAGGGACGTCCCTTTAGGACAAAGGTGAGGAGGAACGTCTTCAGTCAGGAAGTGGTGTAACTGTAGAATCTGTTGCCATGGAGGACTCTGAAGGTCAAGTCATTTGGTGTATTGAAGCAGTGGTTGATAGGTTTTGGACTGATCCAGAAGATAAGTATTATTGGGGTTGGGGAAAAATCAGCCATTATATAATGATGGAGTAGATTCAATGGGCCAAATTGCCTAATTCTGCTTTTATAACTTATGCTCTTAAAGTCTTAAGTTATAGTTCTTCCTATTTTTGTTTCCATTTCCCTCCTGTTACCTGCCTCTGTGTTTGTGTAAGTAAGTACAGAGCCTCTAATGTCCAATTCTGCTGTGATAAGAGGCCAGATCTTGTTGAGTTAGGCCATCATGATCTGATGTCATGCCATACCACTGGTCCAGATTTGGAGGACCTATCACACTAATCTAGGACCCTCACCGGCAAGGCCTGAGTGGTGGCGAACCGCCACCGCACAGTGAAGAAAATATGACCGCCAAAACACAGCTGAAAACCTTTGACAGCCAGCCCAGCTCTGCCAACAGCTTGGCTCACTGTCAAAATTCTATTGCTTTAAATATCTCTGACTTACACAATTATTTCAAAATAAGTAAATATGTAATTAAAATATTAAGCAAAACCTAAATAATTATAATAATTGCACATTCCTTCCTGCTTCTTTTCTTCTTTGTATTTCTACAATCCTCATTGAAATGATGGATCCTAACTTAGAGTCTTAGAGTTGTACAGCAGACCCTTCAGTCCATCACATCAATGGTATCCATCAAGTTTACATTAATCCCATTTATTTTATATTCCACTCAACCATTGCTGTACTACGATTGCTGTACTACGATTAAAAATTCCTTTCCATTCCGTGCCTAAACTGCATTTTGGGAAATCTGATCACTTGGCTGTCCTCCTACCTGCAGAAAGGCAGAGGCTAAGGAGCAAGGCTCCTGAGGAGTAGCTACGGGATTACTTCAAGTTGCTGGACTGCGCTGAGTTGAAGGACTCATCAGAGGATCTAAGTGAATGCACCACGGTTGTCACAGACTTTATCAAAGCAGTTATAGACAAGCATGTCCTCACAATATATTTTAGTTTCCCCAGCAAGAAGCCCTGGATGAACCATGAGATCTGCAGTCTACTGAAGACCGGATCAGTGGCATTCAGGTCCGGTGACCAAGTAAAAGACAAGAGATCCAGGTACAATCTCCGGAAAGCTATCTGACGTGCGAAGTGGCAATTTTGGACCACGTTTTGACTTTTGCAGCTTGATTGCCTATCCTGTTGGGGGCAGTCTTTCATTGACTCTGTTGTGTTTCTTGTACTGCCTGAGAATGCCTTCAAGAAAATGAATCTCAGGGTTGTATATGGTGACATTTATGTACTCTGATAATAAATTTACTTTGAACTTTAAACTGCTCATTCAGATACCTGTCAAGATGCCTGTTAAATGTTGGTAGTGTTCTGGGCTTCTTCGCTTCCACAGGCAGCTCTTTCAAAATACCAACTGCATGTTGTGTGAACAATTTGACACTGAGGTCTCTAAACCTTCTCCCTCTCACTGTAAATCCAAGTCCTCTAATTGTAGTGCTTTTTATTGTGTTTTTTAATTGTGTTCTTTATACTTATTATTATTTTTTATGCTGCGTAGGATCTGGATTAACAATCATTTAATTTTCCTTTACACTTTTGTACTGAAGAATGACAATGAACAATCTTTATTTTGATTTTGTGTTTCTTATCTGACACTGGACAACAAATTTTATTGTAAGTGTTGCTTCCTCAGAAAGTTTTTGTTTTGTTTACAATAGACTGCTTGAACAGAAATATATTTTCAGACGATTTGAATCACATAGGAACTTGGAGAAACAAGAAATTAACTTCTGTTGAATATATTGTGTATGTGTTCAACTAGGCTAAAAATGTTTTGTTGATAATTCTTACTTGTACTCTGTGTCCTAGGCTTCTCACTTAAGTGTCCAACAATAATCAGCCAGCATTGATAGATTTCAGTTGCCCTGATACCGTCTCTCCATGACCACAATGTTCTGATGAAACCTTTCACCCCTCGTCACTGACAGTGCCAAGTTAGGCAGGGAAGAAGTCTAAATGGGAATGCAGAAAATGAATCCTTAGTGACACGTTGCAGTTCATGGTTTTGTATGCCTGAAGCACGTTGTCAACCAGCAGCATATTGTTTGATGTTCTGTAGTTGCCAAGCAAATTTTCAACAACAGCCTTGAATGCCATCTATGTGATTTCCTCTGCTCCCACTAGAAGTTTTTCTGGCCTGTTTGATTCGTGGACCAACAACGATGTCTTCCTTAATCAGTTATTCTGCAAAACATGTGTCTCAAATATCGAAATCCTGCATGGAAACTTTTGTGCCAGGTGACAGCAGATTCCATCCTTGCAGTTCTGAACCCAGTAATTTTGCTTTTGCCTTTGGCAAACCCAAGTCTCTGACTAGATCACTTAACTAAGAATGAGTTATCAGATGAGACTCACTCAACATAAAGGGTCAATTTCAGTATCAGTGATGTTTTTGATTCTTGCTCGTGTGTCATGTCATTTTTGTCTGGCTCCTCTAGACTCTATGCCCTGTTTTGCTAAAACCAGTCCCACTGTGCAGCATCTGCCCTGTCTAAGCATATCCAGGCATGCCTGGACAAGATAGAAAACTTCTCAGCATACATTGTGGGCAGCATTTTAATTGGCTTGAATTATGAATTGAAATACCAAATATAGGTGATTTCAAAGAAATGATGCTCGATAAGGAAATTCATGGTGATTTTCAAGATTAGCAGCCCAAAATCCATGTTACACCCAAAGGTATTCAGGAAGCAAAATGTTTGTTGTCCACTGCTATCAATTAAATAAAATGGTTTCACCATTGAACATTAAGGGTGGCTAACTATGCCAACCATACATAACCTCATTCAATGTACACAGAGGCCACTTTATCTCCTGTGCCTAATAAAGTGGCCACCACATTTATGATTATGATCTTCTGCTGCTGTGGCCTATCCACTTCAAGAATTGATGTGTTGTGCATTCAGAGATGCTCTTCTGCACACCACTGTTGCAACATGTGTTTATTTGAGTTACTGTTGCCTTCCTGCCAGCAAGAACCAGTCTGGCCATTCTCCTCTGACTACTCTCATTAACATGGTATTTTTGCCCACACAACTGCCATCTACTGGACATCTTAATTTTGTTTTTTTGTGGTACCATTAATGCTTGAGATTGTTGTGTGATGTGTGAAAATGCAGAACAGTAGTTTCTGAGATACTCAAACCACCCCATCTGGCACCAATAATTATTGCACAGTCAAAAACACTTAGATCACATTTCTTCCCCATTCTGATGTTTGGTCTGAACAATGACTGACTCTCTTGCCGTGTCTGCATGCTTTCGTGCAGTGAGTCGCTGCCTCACAACTGGCTGATTAGACATTTGCATTAATGAGCGGATGTACAAGGCTACCTAATAAAATAGTCGCAGAATGTATGTATTCAATTTATTAACTCAATATCTAATAAAAAAGATTTGAATACAACATTTGCTAGTTTAAATTGAATTGTTGGTTGTTTTACCCGATAGGCGATGGCCTGAAATTAAATCTTTCGATCAGTATCCACCAGGCTGTGCAGGGAATGTTGTATTAATTACTTGTGTGGTATTTTGCCATTCTAACAATGTTTCAATTAGAATGCACACATCCAATGCAAATATTTGTAAGTCCATTGTGTACGCTTCAATTCTAATTTCTGCTCTGCAGGTTATAATAACATGAAAGCACTCTTAACTGCCTGGGAAAAGTAGACAAAACCGTCAATACAAGAGAGGCTGTTCTTCATTTAAGACTTCAGTGAACATAAAGACACTTAATAAAGAATTCCCTGTCCTTTTCAGCAACAACAAATTATGTTTATGCAAAAAAACTGTACTGAGAGAAAATGTTCCAAGAAGCATTGCTGGAACGTCATCGTGGGTAGACGGTTGGGACTTTCTCCACTGAAGCGTGGGAGAATGAGGAGTCTTGAAGTCTATAAAATCATGAAGGGCATAGGGAGGATTTTATTCCCAGGGTTGGGAAGCCAAGAAATAAAGGACATTGGTTTAAGGTGAGGGAGAAGCATTTAATAGGAGCATGCGGGCAACTTTTTTCACTCAGAGAATGGTCAGACTATGGGATGGCACAGATGGTCACCTGGTAGTTCGCTTAATGCTTTTACAGTGCCAGTGACTGGGGATCAATTCTGCCGCTGCCTCCACAGGGTTTGTACGTTCTCCCCATGACAGTCTGGGTTATTACTGTGTGCTCCAGCTCCTTCACACATTCCAAGATTGTACAGATTAGTAGGTTAATTGTTCATGTGGGCTGTGGTTGGGTGGTGCGGACTCATTGGCCTGGAAGGGCCTGTTACTGTATCAGTAACAGTGAACGGAATGAGCTGCCAGAGAAAGTGTTTGAGGCAGGTATACTGACCACTTTTAAAGGGCATTTCAATAGGTACGTGGGTAGGAAAGGTTTAGAGCGATAGGAATATCAGCTAGGTGGATACTGTGATCAGTATGGACTCGTTGGGCCAAAGGGCCTGCATCCATGCCATATGACTCTGTGAAGCCGAGGTGACCAGAAGCATGGTGAAACATATTGCTTCTCAGGGAACGTTCTAAAGGCAGGGCGAGAGGGAAACTGGAGAGTATTGGCAGCTGAAGGTACGGTTACTGACAGTGAAGCATTTAAAGTGGGGAGATGCAAGGGACCAGGATATGAGGGAGTGCAGAGATAATGAAGTGTGTCTGACCATAAGACATAGGAGAAGAATGCAGCCATTTGGCCCATTGAGTCTGGTCACCATTCCATCATGGCTGATTTATTATCCCTCTCAACCCCATTCTCTTGTCTTCTCCATATAACCTTTGACGCTCTTACTTATCAAGAACCTATCAACCTTTGCTTTAAATATACACAATAACTAGGCCTCCTCAGCTGTCCATGGCAATGAATTCCATAGATTCCCTGCCCTCTGGCGCTAGTCTCCCCTACTGTAGGAAATATCCTCTCCACATCCACTCTCTCTAGGCTTTTCAATATTTGGTTGGTTTCAAGTAGACCCCCTCCCCTCTTGTCTAAACTCCAGGGAGTACAAGCTTAGACATATCAAAAACTCTTCATGCTTTAACCCTTTCATTCCCGGGATCGTTCTCACGATCCTTCTCTGGATCCTCTCCAAAGCTAGCACATTGTTTCTTAGATACTGGGTCCAAAACTCCTCGCAATACTCCGAGTGCAGTCTGACCAATATCTTACAAAGCCTCGGAAGTACATTCTTGCTTTTGTATTCCAGTCCTTTCAAAATGAATGCTAGCATTGGATTTGCCTGACTCAACTTGTCTGGAGAAGTTTATAGAGATATCAGGTGAGAGGACAAGGAAGAAGAATTGAAACAAGAATTCAATATGTGAGTTATTACTGGTTTGGGAGGTAGCACTGATCAGTGGGCAGTTATTGTTACAGAAAGAATGGCTAATGGTATCTACAGTAACAGGGCCAGAGGACTGTACAGTAGGGCAGATTGTGGCCCACGTATATGGAACATGACCAAAGGTTTCCAATCCCAGCAAATTGTAAGAGAGCCCAGGTTTATTAACTGTATAAACTGTGAGAGGAGAGGAAGAGATAGACATGTACTTGCTTGACTTGAACAAAATTATTTCTTCTGTGACATGCACTCACATTGTTTTGACTACCTGTGGTTTTATAATGTTCACAAGGCAGTCACAAACAAAGGCTTCTGAAGGACACATAGTTCAGTTCAAGTAACAAAAGCATAGGCAGTGAATATTTGAAATTTGTATTTTCCCATATGAAATGCAATACCATTGTGAATATGGAATTCAATTGTATTGAATTTCTAATCCGAGACCCCAGTAAAGATGAATTTCATTCTCAGTGTAGCCTCAGAGTAACTAATGGAATTGTGCTTGACCACTTGGAGTATATTTCAAGGCTGTGATTCTGTAAGGTATTCACGTTATTTCAGGCAGCTGATAGAAGATTCCAGACAGGAGTATCTATATTGTGAACTTACAGCATGGTAAGTAGGTTTGGGACCCCCCCCCCCCCAGTATTTAAGAAAGGATGTGCTGGTATTGTAGAGGGTCTAGAGCAGGTATACAAGAATGATCCTGGGAAAGAAAGGGTTAACATATGAGGAGCACTTGGTGACTCTGCGACGTACTTGCTAGATTGTCAATGAACGGGGTTGGGGGGGGGGATCTCATTGGAAAGTATTGATCATTGAAAGGTCTAGATAGAGTGGTCATGGAGTTGGAGAGTCTCAGACCAGAGTGCGCAGTTTCAGAATAGGAGGATCTCCCTATAAAACAGAGAAGCGGAGAAACTTCTTTAGTGAGAGAGTGGTGAGTCTGTGGAATTCATTACCACAGATGCCTATGGAGGCTAAGTCATTGGGCATACTTAAAGTGGAGGTTAATAGCTTGCTGATTAGTAAGCGTATCAAAGGTTATGGAGAGAAGACATGAGAATGCCATCAAGAGGGAAAATAAATCAGCCATGATCAAATGGCAGATCAGACTCGATGGACCCAGCGGCTTAATACTGCTCCTATTTCTTGCGGTGTTGTGGACAGTATAGGGGCAAAAGAGCTGAAATTTTGCTTGTTCAAGCATCGACAAAACTTGCAAATGGAAGTTACAAATTGGGCTGTAAATGACTGGTGAGCTTTCACCCTGAAAGTGCGGCTTTATTGCTCTGAAGGCACTACAGTCTTGGAAATGTGCGATAAAAATTTGTTTTATTCGCTGTGTGTGATCTATGCATTGTGGTTGCACCGTAGTTAGGAGGAATCTTGTTTTATTTGTTTCTATATATGTACAGTCAGCTGACAATAAAATTGAACTTGAATTTGGATTGAGATGGTTGAGCACAGCATGGAAGCATAGAGAGATAGGGGAGGGTAGCGTAGTGTCGTTACATTATGGTCAGAGAATATCCTAACTGTTTGCACCACAGAAACACCAATAGAAAAGTCTACAGAAAGTGGCGAATACAGCACAGTACTCATCATCGCTGAGTAAATTCACAAGGAGTGCAGCCACAAAAAGGAGCATGTATCATCAGGAACCCCCAACATCCAGGCCATGCTCTCTTCCCCATGACTACAATCAGGCAGGAGGTATTGGGTGAACTACACCCAGGTTCAGGAACAACCATCAGATTCCTGAAGCAGTGTGGACAACTTCACTCACCTCAACTCTGAAACTGATTCCACATGGACTGTAGTGTTCTCGCTCGGCGTGTAAGATAACACTGAACTAAACACCGAGATAAACTGCAGTCAATGAAAACAGGATCGCAGTAAGATTAACCATTTACTGTTCACTCTTCCTCATTAACGTATGGTGAAAAAGTGTTGCTTTCACTATGTTTCTGGTGCGTAGAAAGAAAACTTTGCTGGACTCGCACATGTCTCGCCCCCACCTTCCCGTTTCTCCAAACCGGTATTTTCCCACAGGATGCAGCAAAACCGGATGTGACGTCATCGCATGCCGTGATATATCACAGACAATGAATTTACTTTAAACAATCCTAACTTTAACTAGAACGCTAACAAACGAATTACTAAGCGAAAATATTATAAACTAAATAACTGCCATAAAGGCAACACATGGACTCTACACTCATTTTCTCAGTGTTATTTATTTGTTTCTTTGGCACAATTTGTCTTCTTTTGCACATTGGTTGTTTGTCAGTCTTTATTTATGTATGTACAGTTTTTCATTAATTCTATAGTATATCTTTATTTTCCTGCAAGAAAATAAATCTCAGAGTGGCATATGGTGACATATACGTACTTTGATAATAAATGTACTTTGAATTTGACACTGTGATAAATTTTAACTTATTTAGAGATACAGTGCGGAATAGGCTCTTCCGGCCCATTGGGCAGCAGTGTGTAGCAACCCACCCATTTAAACCTAGCCAATTAACCTACTAACCTTCGCACCTTTGGACTGTGGGAGGAAACCCATGCGTTCATAGGGATAGCATACAGGTTTCATTCAGAATGGCACTGGAATTGAACTCTGAACTCAAGAACACACTGAGTGGTAATAATGTTGCATTAGTCACTATGCGACCATGGTGCCATAGAAGCCTTTGATATTCCTCACGTCTTCTTAGTGAATTCTAAGGTAGGATCATGTTCAGCGCAGCTTTGTGGGCCGAAGGGCCTGTATTGTGCTGTAGGTTTTCCATGTTTCTATTTCCATGAATTAATCAAGATCATTCTTAGAGTCATAGAGTCATGCAACTTACAAACAGGCCCTTTGACCCAATTAGTCCATGACGACCAAGCTGCCAGACTAAGCTATTCTCATTTCCCTGTGTGTGATCCATATCCCCCTAAGCCAGAGGTTTCCAACCTTCCTAATGCCATGGATCCCTGCCATTAACTGAGAGGGACATAGACCCCAGGCTGTGAACCACGGGCCTAAACTTTTTCTATCGATGTCCCTACCCAAGTACCGTTTAAATACCATTCCAAGTATCTGCCTCAATCATTTCCTTTTGGCATTTACTCCATCTACTGGTCACCTGCTGGGTGAAAAAGTTGGCCCTCAGGTTCCCATAATCTCTCTCCCCTCTCACCTTAAACCCATGACCTCTAGTTCTTGTTTCTCCAACCCTGGGAAAAAAGACTGTGTGCATTCATCCATTCCTGTGGTTATCTGAGATCCCCTATTGTACTTGATGCCCTTGGAGGCACTTCTCAGATACCCACCTCTCTATGTAAAAAAAAGATGTCCCACAATCTCCTTTCAATTCACCCAGTCTCACTTTAAATGCATGCCCTTCAGTTATCCTTAAGCCTATCACCCTTACTGGGCATAGACCACTGACAGCAGCTCACCAGAATCCTTAGTCCTGGGCCAAAGATTGATTGGCTCTGTGGCTTCTGCTTTCACCACACAAGTTTTGCCTCTCATGAAGTTAAACACCTCTATAAGTTCACAATGCATTCTCCTACGATCCTATGAAAGAAACGTCATACTACTCAACCTCCCTTCATAACTCTGTCCCGCATGTCCTGTCAATACTTTTGTGAATCTCCTTTGCATTTTTGCTTGCTTCATGATATCTTTCCTATAGTAGGGTAACCAAAACTGAATGCAGTGATCCAGTGTCTTGTACAACTGCAATATAGCATCCCAGTTCCTGTACTCAATCCCCTGACTAGCCTTTTTAACCATCCTATCTAGCAGTAACACCTCTTTCAGGAATTCAAGAAACCATACTCCAAAGTCCCTCTGTTCTATGACACTCCCCAGAATCTGGCCCCACTTCTCACAGACCCAACCTAATATTCTTGTCTGTGCAATGGTTTTAGTTAAGCATTTTGCATCAATTTCTGTTTATTTATTAGTGCTACAGTGTGGAGTAGGCCCTCCCCACTCTCTGAACCACGCTGTGCCAGCAACCCCACAATCCTGATCAACCCGAACCTAATGACAGGAAAATGGCCAATTAACCTACCTGGTACATCTTTGGACTCTGGAAGGAGACCGGAGCACCCGGAGGAAACCCATACACTCAGGGGGAGAACGTAACAAACTCCTTATGTGGTCACGGAGGGAATGTACAAATTCCTTGACCGGTCATAGGGAGAACGTACAAATTCCTTACGCGGTCACTGGGAGAACATGCGAAACTCTTCACATTCTTGCTTTTATTGAGTTACACCACCCACACCGCCCCAGCATCCCCACAACGTTGATGAACCCTATCCTGGGAAAATCTACCCGGTACATCCTTGGACTGTGGGAGGAAGTTGGTACACCTGAAGAAACCCCAAGCATCCCACAAGGATGATGTACAGAGACTCCTTCCAGTAGGGTGCTGGAATTGAACTCCAGGCTCCAGAATGCCATGAGCTGAAATAACTGCGCGCTAACCTCTACGCTTCCATGATGCGTATGTTTATAGAAACAATTCCCTTTTAGAGTTACAGAGACACAGAGGTAGTCCCACAGCAAGGAACCAGACTGTTTGGTCCAACTTGACCAAGTTGCCAAGATGAACTAATCCCTTTTTCCTGGATTTAGCCTGTCTAAACCATTCCTGTTCATGTATCAGTCCAGTCTAAACCATTCCTGTCCAAGCACTTGTCCAAATGTTTGTTTAAACCATACCTGTCTGTGCACCAGTCCAAATGCCTTTGGCTGTTCGTTCCACATACAATAGACAATAGACAGTAGGTGCAGGAGTAGGCCCTTTAGCCCTTCAAGCCAGCACCACCATTCACTGTGATCATGGCTGATCATACACAATCAGTACCCTGTTCCTGCCCTCTCCCCATATCCCTTGACCCCGCTATCTATAAGAGTTCTATCGAACTCTGTCTTGAATGCATCCAGAGACTTGGCCTCCACTGCCTTCTGGGGCAGAGCATTCCACATATCCACCACTCTCTGGGTGAAAAAGTTTTTCCGCATCTCTGTTCTAAATGGCCTACCCCTTATTCTTAAACTGTGGCCTCTAGTTCTGGACTCACCCATCAGCGGGAACATGCTTCCTGCCTCCAGTGTGTCCAATCCCTTAATAATCTTATATGTTTCAATCAGATCCCCTCTCATCCTTCTAAATTCCAGTGTATACAAGCCCAGTCGCTCCAATCTTTCAACATATGACAGTCCCACCATTCCGGGAATTAACCTTGTGAACCTACGCTGCACTCCCTCAATAGCAAGAATATCCTTCCTCAAACTTGGAGACCAAAACTGCACACAATACTCCAGGTGGGGTCTCACCAGGGCCCTGTACAGCTGCAGAAGGACCTCTTTACTCCTATACACAATTCTTCTTATTATAAAGGCCAGCATGCCATTAGCTTTCTTCACTGCCTGCTGTACCTGCATGCTTGCTTTCATTGACTGATGTACAAGAACACCTAGATCTCATAGTACTTCCCCTTTTCCTAACTTGACTCCATTTAGATAGTAATCTGCCTTCCTGTTCTTGCCACCGAAGTGGATAACCTCACATTTATCCACATTAAACTGCATCTGCCATACATTTGCCCACTCACCCAACCTGAACAAGTCACCCTGCATTCTCATAACATCCTCCTGACATTTCACACTGCCACCCAGCTTTGTGTCATCAGCAAATTTACTAATGTTACTTTTAATCCCTTCATCTAAATCATTAATGTATATTGTGTTTCGTATCCCATAACTGGATAACTCACCAGCAAAGATAGAGAGGTCCGTTGGAGTCTGATGGCACTATTTTCAAACGTTTTATTCATAAAGGGGCACAAAATTAAGGTTAACACAAACACTCAGAACATATACATCGGCCAAACTCAATCTAAAGCGCGGGTATAGCAATAATCATCATTAAGAAATAATCTCAACTGTTGTCTAGGGGATAATATATTGTCCATTGCGAATATAAAAGTCACTCAGAAGTCTGCAGCTTTCAATCTTTTTGGGGAATCGCTGGGTTTCACGTGTTTCAGAGAGAGTGAGGAGAAACCGGGAAAACTTGCCCGGGTCTTTGACGAAGCAACACCGTTGAATCAGGGGAGCGTTATTTCCCTGTTATTAGTTCGAAGTCCTTCTCGGTATTATCAGCCACCCGCTCCCCAGGCAGAGAAGTTATGGAGCGCACGTGGCTTTTGACTGGCTTCCAGCTATCACGGGAACGTTGAGCGATCGAGTCCTTCTGGTGCGTCTCTCTGGGGTACCGCGCTCTGCAGTCCCCTTTTATCTTGACTTGCAGAGTTGTAGATGTCCATCAAAGTAAGGTGATGCAATCCCCACCCCCACATTGCCCGAGGGTGTCCATATCCGTGGTAGCTGTCACGTTGCAGGATCATGCACTTAGCCCAGGTGTCTCTAAGAGCCATGGCCAAAACCGTTACATTGTCTCTCATTTGCCTGGGTCCGAGACCTGAATTAATAGTGCTCTTGCGATTCACCGGAAGGAGGGGGCTGCTCCCGCCCCTTCGGCCCCTCAGAGCTGTGGTACATTCATAACAATTGTAAACAGCTGCGGTCCCAGCACCGAACCTATGGTTCTATGGTTCAAGTCTGTACCACGTACTCACCACATTGTTGATTGCAAATAATTTTGAGAATGGGGATGGGTGGGAACAGAGAGGTAGGTTGCAGCAGTCTGCTTGGAATGGGGCTTGTAAACACTTTGAGAACTCCACGAGGATGTTAGCATTACAAACTGGCCATGTGCATAATTAGACTGTTGTCAGTCTGTTCCAGGTATTTGTTGTTTTGACCTGCATTCATTATCTCCCTTGGCAACGCGAATGCTACAAGCCTCTGGATCGATGCAGGCTTACTAATGTGTGTACATGTCTAACTAACCCTGAAATGAGGCCAGTGGATTCCCTAGCAACCAATGGGGATGTTATTTACCACAGCTACCCTCATATTGCATTTTGAAAATGGAACCCAGTGCAGCATAGGAGAGGCCATTCAGCCCACAATGTCATGCCAAGCTAATTAATCTAGTAATTAAGCACCTAACCAAACTAATCTCTCTTGCCTGCACAATATCCATGTTGTTCTGGCGCAGTAGCGTAGTGGTTAGCACAAATGCTCTTACTCGATTCCTGCCACTGACTGTAAGGATTTTGTATGTTTTCCCTGTGACCACCGGGGTTTTCTCCGGCCGCTCCGGTTGCCTCCACAGTCCAAAGAGGAGAGCGTTAGTGAGTTCTGAGCATGCTACGTTGGTGCTGGAAGCATGGTGACACTTGCAGGCTGCTCGAAACAATCCACACTGGTTTGATGTGACGCAAGTGACAAATTTCACTATATGTCTTAAGGTGCATGTAACAAATAAAGCCAATCGCTATCCTTATTTTCCATCTTCTTCACATTCATGTGCTTTTCTAAGAGCCCCTCTTGTACTGTATTTGATACCCTTGGCAGCACGATCTGCACACCTCTCTATGTAAAAAAGTTGTCTCACACATCTCCTTCAATTCACCCTCTCTCACTTGGTGTAACCCTTCAGTTCTTCTTAAACCCATCACCCCCACTGGGGCATAGACCGCTGACAGTCCACCATCCTGGGCCAAAGGTTGAATGGCTCTGTGGCTTCCACTTTTACCTCATACATTTTTGAGGCAAAGATCCTTCTTCACCCAGGGATGAGGCGTTTGGGGTTTCTGTAGCCCAGGGTTTCATGGGATGGGCTTGCTAGCCCCATTCCCAACCCTCGTCCTTTTGCAGCCAGGCTTGGGACCATTCATGGCAAAGTTATACCGTTCAGTATTAGATATTTTTGGCCCTGGGAAAAGGGTACCGACTGTCTACTTTATCTGTGCCTCTTATAACATAGAAACATAGAAAACCTACGGCACAATACAGGCCCTTTGACCCACAAAGCTGTGCCGAACATGTCCTTATCTGAGAAATTACCTAGGGTTACCCATAGCCCTTTATTTTCCTGAGGTCCATAAACCTGTCTAGGAGTCTCTTAAAATGCCCTATTGTATCTGAATCTACCACCATCACCGGCAGCCCATTCCATGCACTCACCACTTTCCTGCATAAAAAAGTTACCCCTGACATCTCCTCCGTACCTACTTCCAAGCACCTTAAAACTATACCCTCGTGTTAGCCATTTCAGCCCTGGGAGAAAGCCTCTGACTATCCACACAATCAATGCCTCTCATCATCTTATACACCTCTATCAGGTCACCTTATGAATCTTATATATCTCTATCAGATCTCCCCTCAGCTCCATAGCGCCAGGCAAAACGATCCAAGTTTGACCAGCTCCTCCTGGTACCATTTGTCCCGAGGGAGCGTTTACTTATCACGTCGAAACATACAGTGAATGTTGTCATCTGCACTAGCAAGCAACACACCTGAGGGGCAGCCCACAACTGTCACAACACATTCCATCGTCAAAATATCAAGCTCACAATGCTCAGCAGAATAAAACTACACCGCAAGCAGAAAACATCAACAGCAGGACAAGCTCCGTTCCTCTCTCCCACGCTTAACTTGCACAAATAACAGTCCTCCAAACTCCAGCCTCCAGTGGACTCAGCCTTGGGCCTGCAGACACTGACCCTGAACTTCCTGAGTTGACCCGCATATTCAGCTCCAGCCAACGGGCCTCAACTTCCAGACTTCAGATTCGACTCATGAGCCTCAATCCTTGGTGTCAATCCTAGGACATGGCATTCACTGAACACTTGGCCTCAAACTCCAGACTTGCCGGTGACAAGACCCTGAACACTAGGCCTCAAATGCCTGACTCGGAGGGGTCCCTGAACACTAGGCCTCACCAATACTGGCGATGCTGATGTCCCAAAGGATCTGGGCGTACTTTTACACAGTTCACTGAAGGTTGGCAAGAGATCAAGAGGGCAAATGGTATGTTGGTCTTCATGACAAGAGTATAAATGTAAGGTTATCATAATTGTGTCAAGGCTTGGCGAGTCCACACCTAGATTTTATGCATATAGGTTTAGTCTTCTAAAGAATGAAGTACTCATGATAACTCACGACAGATAGAATGCACTGAATATTCAACAGAATGGGCCCAAGCATGATGGATTTGTCATGAGAGATTGACTACCTGAGACTGCCTTCTTTTTTCCTGGCATACTCAAAAAGAGGAACTCTTATCAAAACTGACAATGTTCATAAAGGTCTTGAAGGATGCATACCAAGTTTTGCCTGACTATGGAATCTAGATGGATGGATGTGCTTTGAAAATAAAAAGGTAGAATATTTAGGACAGTGATGAGATAAAAATGTCTTCACTGAGTTTGGTTGAATTTTAGATCCTCTAATCCAGAGACCTGGGGAAGCCCAGACATTGTATTCATTCAGAACAAAAATCAATGGATTTCTGAGCCTATAGACATGGTGCTGAGAAACATTGCTGGGCTTGAAGATCAGCTTTGATGTCAACGAATGTGGTTACAAGGGGCTGGTATTCTGCTCCTATTTCATATCTTTTAAAATTCATTTTCTCCATGAAGATCCCACCCCATAACTGCTTTGACACCTCATCTGGGGTATCAGGCTTGAACTTCCCAGTTGCTATTGGTTCTAGTAACAGATTATAGAGCAGAATTCTTGTAACTGGATACTTGCCCCTGTGTTACTTTTTAGCATTCCTGCCAATTGGGTCACTTTGTAGGTTTTTGCAAATAAAATAGCGTGAGGCATTTTATGTTTAAGAAAAACCATAACAACTCATTTATTGTACTCCAAACACTGAACACAAAGCATGGTGACAGAATTTCACATAGTAACGTTGTCACGTCAGACCAGCCTCTTTAAAGTGAAACTGCAACTCAATGTCGGTGGTTGTGAATTAGGTATGTTTCTGCCAATTACATCACCCTACAACTTCATGAATCACTTAAGGAATTTTCCCATTTTAAATTCCACAATTTTCTGGATTAGCAATAAAGAAACGTTGGATAATTTCTTCTAGTGTGAAAGGCCGAAGTCGAGGTGACCTCTTGTGGGATTGTGTATTGTGTACAGTTTTGGTCTCCAGGGTTAAGGAAGGACATCCTGGCTGTAGAGGAAGTGGAGCGTAGATTCACAAGGTTAATTCCTGGGATGTCTGGACTGTCTTATGCAGAGAGGTTAGAGAGACCGGGCTTGTACACGCTGGAATTAAGGAGATTGAGAGGGAATCTGATTGCAACATATAAGATTATTAAGGGATTGGACAAGATAGAGGCAGGAAATATGTTCCAGATGCTGGGAGAGTCCTGTACCAGAGGGCATGGTTTAAGAATAAGGGGTAGGTCATTTAGGACAGAGTTAAGGAAAAACTTCTCCCAGAGAGTTGTGGGGGTGTGGAATGCGCTGCCTCAGAAGGCAGTGGAGGCCAATTCTCTGGATGCTTTCAAGAAGGAGCTAGATAGGTATCTTATGGATAGGGGAATCAAGGGATATGGGGACAAGGCAGGAACCGGGTATTGATAGTAAATGATCAGCCATGATCTCAAAATGGCGGTGCAGGCTCGAAGGGCTGAATGGTCTACTTTAGCACCCATTGTCTACTGTCTATTGATCTTAACATCTGTATAGCACTCTATTCACTGCACGTTACTCTCACCTAATGGGGTTGTCTTAAACGTGGGGTTTGTGTGATTGTTGTAGAAGGCAGTAAACTGATTCCTCTTCTCTCTGTTGCTCTCTCTTTCTCTCTCTCTCTCTCTCCCTCTCCCACTCCTCATGGAGAGACCAGCCTGACTGACAGCAACATATTTCTGTCTGCAAATAGGATCCGTGGCAAACTGTGAAACATAATGATTTGATCCTTCACTGGACAGTGGTTATAATAAACAATTTCTGTGTCAAAAATGCAATCTTAAATATGACAATCAAATGTCACCAGAAACATCAGCAGCTCTTGAGTGGATATTTGAAAATTCATCCAACCTGTTTGGACCAAGCCAGCTCCTATCATCATTAAGAGGAGTGAAATCTTGTTACTATTTTTTAGATACTTTTGATTTGAGTCCCCATTTTATTAATGACCTGAAATGTTGAACCTGAGGGGTACATTTCTCTCAATGGAGTGGAATTGGTGGCAAAGTGTGGAAATAATACGAAGTATTGAAGAATATCTGGAGGTTGCCACAACGTTTCTGCAGACTCAACTTAGGTAAGAAATGAGACTGTTTTATTTTTTTAGTTTGGCGTCAGTTAGTTGATAGACCAGCATATACCTCCTGCCCCCAATTTCCCCAGTTTATGTGGCTTTCTGGGCAATTCAGTGTCAATCAAAGAGGCATGAGCATGGAGTCACATATAAGCCCAGACCAGGTGAGGGCAGTAGCAGTCCATAAGACATAGATAGAAGCTGAATTAGGCCATTTGGTGCATCAAGTCTGCTCTGCCATTTCATCATGGCTGTTTATTTTCCTCAACCCCATTCTTCTGCCTTGGATGGTGGGGTGGAGATAAGTCTCTACCAAAGGAGGTGTAAGCCGCTCCCTCCACTAGCCTGCAGGTCACCCTTGGGCATGGTGTGGCACCCGCTTAGCTCCCCGATCAGGGTAATCTGAAGCCATGGGAGCAGGTGGTGGATGGTCGTATGAGCAACTGGTGCACATCACAAGTCCTGGTAATGCGACCACTGACGCCAGGCAGACAATCTCTGAAGGGTGTTTATTGACAACGGCTGGAGTCACACATCTTGTAAAGACACTGCCCAGAAGACAACAAAGGCAAGCCACTTCTGTAGAAGAATTTGCCAAGGACAATTATGGTCAAAGTCCATGATCGCCAATGTCATACCACATGGCACATAATGATGATGATCGTGATTTTCTTGCCTTTTACCTGTAATTCTTTACCAATCAAGAACCTATCTCTGCCTTAAACACACCCAATGACTTGGCCTCTATATCTGTCAGTGGCAACCAATCTCACAAAATCACCAACTTCTTGCTGAAGAAATTCCTCCTCATTTCAGTTTAAAAGGGATGTCCCTTTATTCTGAGGCTCTGCTCTCAGTTTCCAGGCTTGGCTGCTAATGGAACCACTCTCTTCATGTCCAGTCCATCCAGGCCTCTCGGTATCCAGTAGGTTTCAGTGAGAATCCTGGCCTCTGGTATGAGGGGTGGCTACTGCACAGGATCGAATTAAGCTGCAGAGAGTTGCAAAATTAATAATTTCCATCATGGGTACAAGCCTCCATAGATTCCAAGACATCTTCAAGGAGTGGTCCCTCCCACCAGCCTGGACATGCCCTCTTCTGAATTCTACAATCAGAAAGGAGGTACAGAAGCTTGAAGGCACACACTCGGTAACTCAGGAATAGTTTCTTTCCCTCTGCCATCTGATTTCTGAATGGACATTGAACCCATGAACACTCCCTCACTACTTTTTTAAAATTTTTGTTTTTGCACTATTTTGATTTAACTATTTGATACACACACACACCCACACATACACACACACACCTATATATATACATACTGCAACTCTCAGTTTTTTTTCTGGATTATCAGCATTGTACTGCTACTGCAACATTAGCAAATTTGACAACACGTGCCAGTGATATTAAACCTGATTCTGATTCTAATTCTGCCCTCATCCTACTGAGCTCCATCGAGTACAGAGCCAGAGACATCAAATGCTCCTCATATGTTAAGCATGCCTTTCCTCAGCACATTGTTTTAACAGTCCCATTGTTTCACGGTCACTATTATTAGCTTTCTCCTATTTCAAATATTTTCAATTAACTGAATTTAAATTACTCAGTTGCCATGAAACAGTTGGAATTCAAACCTTGGGATTATTAGTTCAGCCTTTAGATGACTCCAGCACTCATATACACATACAGTACAACACTGCACTGTCAGACAGAGGTGATTAAAACTGGTCGTATGAGCAGATTGAAATTTTATAATAAAGAAAATACACGTAACACACCTTCATTTCTCCCATCTATAACTTCCACTGAGTTTATTGCATTGGATCCGCGAACAGCATTACTAGATTTAAATATAAAAGATCAAATCTTTGTTTTAGGTCAATGGCAGTGCTTTATATAATTTGCCATATAATTGTCGTGAGCCATAATACTCTTCATTATTAGTGTTTCAGCAGCATTATAAAATAAGTGAATATCATCTCATGGCTTGAAAAGGTATTAGCATACTATAAAGATAATGAAACACGCCAGCAAAATTTAATCTACATGAAGGAAGTGTCAGGCAAAGAAAAAATGGATTGTTTTCAGTAATATAATGTAGAAAGAGGAGGGAAAAGCATATGAAAACATCAGCAGGCGATTTAATGGGGAAAACAAATTAGCTTCCTATCAAGATATTTAGGGAAAGGGGAATCTTTATTGAGCGACTGGGTAAGGTTGGTGTGATCAGAAGAGGATGACGGAGGTGCTTAATGAAGATGACATTCAGTGGAGGTTGTTGGATCTATTGAGTATTTGACAACATGGTGATATAGCTGGTGGAGCTGCTGCCCTACATCTCCAACAATCCAGGTTTACAAAACCATAAGACCATAAGATACAAGTGCAGAATTGGGCCATTTGGCCCATTGAGTCTGTTCTGCCATTTCATCATGGCTGATCCATTTTCCCTCTCAGCCTCAGTCTCCTGCCTTCTCCCTCTATCCCTTCATGCCCTGACTAATCATGAACCTGTCAACCTCTGTCTTAAATACACCCACTGACTTGGCCACCACAGCTGCCTGTGGCAACAAATTCCACAGTCTCGCCACCCTCTGGTCTTAGACTCTCCCACCATAGGAAATGTCCTCTCAACATCCACTCTATTGAAGTTTTTCAACGTGCTATAGCTTTTAAGTAGGTCACTCCTAATTCTTCTGAATTCCAGTGAATGCGGGCCCAGAGCCATCCGACTCTCTTCATATGACAAACCGTTCAATCCTGGAATCAGTTTCAAACCTGACTTCTGGTGCTGTTTGTGTGGAGTTTGCACGTCCTTCATGTGTGTGTGCTTCCTGTGGGGTTTCTAGATTCCTCTAATATGCCAAAGCTGGAAGGTGAATTGGCCACTGAAAACTTCCTCCAGTGTCACTGGTTGGTAGAGTTGATGGAAACGCAGGAAGAGAAGATGACATGGATAGTAGGGGATGGGATCGCTCTGTGAGCTGACATGGACCTGATGGCCAAATAGCTTTCTATTCAGTTATGTACTTAATATTGCAGTAATATTTGAGTAATCGTATGTGTATATATATAGTTTGATTAACCATTCTTGTTTATTTAAATAATTCATATCTATCAATATGCGAATCGAATGTCATCGCGCTACCATGTGATGGCATTAAGCGAAGCACATGTGAGCCTCGCTTAATGCAGACCTGAAGTTAGACTCATATTTTGGACTCGCATGCCTGCCTTTGAATTAGTTTAATGTTTTGAGGTTACAAATATTGAGTTGTAAGGAATTATTAGAAGGCGGACTTGGATCTATAAGTTAATGATTCTGAGGACTGGAGGATGGATAAAATGTCATGCATCCCAAGGCGTCAGTGGAAGAGGGGATTAGTGGAAGGATTGATCTTGTTCCAAGGTGCAGAGCAAAAACTTTGTTTTACAGGCCTTCAATACAGATAATTTCATTAAAACAATGCATTGGGATTGTACAAGAAAAGTCAATAATGCAGAATAAAGTGTTACAAAAGGTTGGCATGGTAATGTAGTGGTTAGTAGAATGCTTTACAGAGCCTACGAACTGGGTTCAGTACCTGTGCTGTCTGTAAGGAGTTTGTGTGTTCTCCCTGTGAATGTATGGGTTTCTTCCAGATGCTCCGGTTTCTCCCACAGTCCAAAACCGTAGCAGGAGGGAGATTAATTGGTCATTTTAAATTACCCCATGACTAGGCTCGGGTTAAATCGGGGGTTGCTGGGCAGCGCGGCTCGAAGGGCCAGAAGGGCCTATTCCATGCTGTATCTCAATCAGTAAATTAAATTAAATTAATTAATTGCAGAGAAAATGCAGGCCGGCAATAAAGATGAGCTTTTATTTGTGATGTGCATTGAAGCTTTTAGTGAACTGCGTTGTTTGCATCAACAACTAACAGTGTCCGAGGATGTGCTGGGGTTGGCCCACAGGGTCATAACACTTCTGGTCCCAGTACAGCATGCTCACTACTTATTAATCCTTACTGATTTGTACCATTTGACTATGAGATTCGGAGGGCAATTAGGCCATTTGGCCTATCGTCTATTCTGCTATTTTTATCATGCCTGATCCATTATTCCTCTCACCCCTAATCTCCTGCACCCCTCCCCGCACCATCCTATCGTATCCCTTCATGCCCTGAACAATCAAGAAACTATTAACCTCTGCCTTAAATATATATGAAGACTTGGCCTCCACAGCTGCCTGTGACAATGAATTCCACAGTTTCACCACTCTCTGGCTAAAGAAGTTCCTTTTCTCTTTGTCCTAAAAGGATACCCCTCTATTCCAAGGCTGTATCCTCTGGTCTTTGACTCTCCCACCATAGGAAACATCCTCTCCACATCCAATCTATCCAGACCTTTCACCATTTATTAGGTTTCAATGAGGTCACCCATCATTCTTCTTAATTCTACTGAATACAGGTCCAGAGCCATCAAACAAAACTCATATGACAAGCCATTCAAACCTGGAGTCATTTTTGTGAACATTCTTTGAACCCTCTCCAGTTTCAGCACATCCTTTCTAAGACAAGGGGCCCAAAACTGCTCACAATACTCCAAGCGAGGCCTCACCGTTGCTTTATAAAGTTCCAACATTACATCCTTGTTTTTATATTCTCGTCCTCCTGAAATGATTGCTAATATTGCATTTGCCTTCCGCATCACAGTCTCAATCTGCAAATTAACTTTTAGGGAATCCTGCCAAAGGGTTTCCAAGTCCCTTTGCATCTCAGATGTTTGCAGTTCTTCTCCATTTAGAAACAGTCAACCCTTTCATTTCTTCTACCAAAGTGCATGAGCATACACTTCCCCGCACTGTATTCCATCTGCTCATTCTCCTAAACTGTCTAAGTCCTTCTATAACCTCTCTATTTCCTCAAAACTACTTGTCCCTCCACCTACCTTTGTATCTTCTGCAAACTTTGCAACAAAGTCATTAATCCCATCATCCAAATCATTGACATATTATGTAAAACAAATCGATCCCAACACAGACTCCTGTGAAACACCACTAGTCACCGGCAGCCAACCAGAAAAGGCTCCCTTTATTCCTATTCTTTGCCTCCTCCCAATCAGCCACTCCTTTATCCATGCTAGAATATTTCCTGTAATGTCATGTGCTCATAGCTAGTTAAGCAATCTCATGTGTGGCACCTTGTCAAAGGTCTTCTGAAAATCAACAGAATCTTCTTTGTCTATACTGCTTGTTAATTTTTCAAAGAATTCCAACTGATTTTTCAGGCAAGATTTTCCCTCGAGGTAATCATGCTGAGTATGGCCTATTTTATCATGTGCCTTAACAATCAACTCCAACATCTTCCCAACCACTGAGGTCAGCCTAACTGGCCTATAGTTTTCTTTCATCTGCCTCTCTCCCTTCTTGAAGAGTGGAGTGACATTTGCAATTTTCCAGTCTTCTGGAACCATTCTAGGATCTAGTGATTGTTGAAAGTTTATTACTGATGCCTCTACAATTTCTTCAGCCACCTCTTTCAGAACTCTCAGCTGTACACCATCTGGTCCAGGTGACTTATCTACCTTCAGACCTCTCAATTTCCAAAGAACCTTCCCTCTAGTTATGGTAACTTCACACAGTTCATGACCTCTGACGTCTGGAAATTCCACCATAATGCTAGTGTCTTCCACAGTGAAGACTGATGCAAAATACTTCTTTAGTTTGTCCGCCATTTCCTTGTCATCCATTACTACCTCTCCAGCACTGTGTTTCAGTGGTCCTATATTAACTCTTGCCTCTCTTTTAGGTTTCTAAAGAAACTTTTGGTGTCCTCTTTAATATTATTGGGTACCTAACTTTCATATTACCTTCTTAATGACTCTTTTAGTTGCCTTTTGTTGGTATTTAAATGCTTCCCAAACCTCTAACTTCCCACAAATCTTTGCTCTATTATATGCCCTCTCTTTGCATTTATGTTGGCTTTGATTTCCCTTCTTAGCCATGATTGTGTCATCTTGCCTTTAGTATACTTCTTCCTCTTTGGGATGTACATATACTGTGCCTACTGAATTGCTTTCTGAAATTCCAGCCATTACTGCTCTGCTGTCATCCCTGCCAGTGTTCTTTTCCAATTAATTCTGACCAACTCCTCTCTCATGCCTCTGCAATTTCACTTACTCCTCTGCAATACTGATACATCTGACTTCAGCTTCTCCTTCTCAAATTTCAGGGCGAATTCAACCATATTATGGTCACTTGTCCCTTGGGGGTTCTTTTACCTTAAGCTCCCTCATCAATTCTGGTTCATTGCACAACACCCGATCCAGAAAGCTGATCCCCTAGTGCACTCAACCCGGAGCTGCCCTGAAAAGCCAAGTCACTCTAGAAATTCCCGCTCTTGGAATCCCACACCAGCCTGAATTTTCTAAACTACTACGTATTGCATATCTCCCCCCCCCCATGACTATTGTAACATTTCCCTTTTGGCATGCTTTGTAACTTGTAGACCACATACTTCGGGGTCTGTATACAAATCCCAACAGGGTCTTTTTACCCTCGTAATACCTTATCTCTATCCACAACAATTCAACACTTTCCAATCCTATGTTACCTTTTCCTAATGATTTAATTTAATTTCATTTTTTACCAACAGAGTCGCACCATCCCCTCTGCTTTCCTGTCTATCCTTTCAACACAATGTGTATCCTTTGATATTAAGCTCCCAGCTATAATCTTCTTTCAGCTATGATTCAGTGATGTCTACAAATTCATACTTGCCAATCTGTAACTGTGCTGCAAGTTCATCGACCTAATTCTGTATACTGTGTGCATTAAAATATAACACCTTCAGTCCTGTATTCACCCTTTTCACCTTTAGAATGTGGGAAGAAACTGAAGCAACTGAAGGAAACCTATGCAGTAATGGGAGGATGTACAAACTCCTTGTAAACAGTGGTGGAAATTGAACCCCAATCACTGATGCTGTAGAGCAGCTATTCCCGACCTTTTTTATGCCATGGACCCTTACCATTAACTGAGGAGTCTGTAGACCCCAGGTTGGGAACCCCTGCTGTAGCAATGATATACAAGCCAGTACCCTACCATACCAGTGTAATCTGTCAGATCAGCCATCTATCTTGTTGTACAGAGGCCTTTTACTATTCTTTAAAAAATGGGTTAGAGGGTTGGGGAGCTAGCAACACTGAGAGCTCATCTGACCAGACCAGTGGCACCATCATTTTTCTTGACCAATATCTGCTCACTGGATAATAAAATGGATTCACTGAACTGAGAACGGATATATGGAGAGAGATGAGAAACGGCTGCATTCTGGTTTTCACCAAAACGTGGCTAAACAACATGCTCAACTTGGTGTTTCAACTTCACGGGGTAACTCTGTTCTGCCCAGATGGAGACTCCTTGTTTCAACTCGATGAGATGACTATGTTCCATGCTGACAGGACCTCCACTTTGGGGAAATCCAGAGGAGGTGGAATCTGTGTATAACAGTGTTTGGTGCAAAAACTTAATTGTAGTTCACAGTCACTGTTCTGGGGAGATTGAACATCTTACAATTAAATGCTAGCCACATTACCTGCACAGTGAGTTCATCACCATTGTCTGCACCCACTAAGTGTGAATACTAAGGACTTATAGTACCATCAGCTCTCTACAAAGCAAGCTTCTCTTCATAATTGCAAGAGACTTCAATTATGTTAACCTGCAGGACATTTTCCCAGATTCCACCAATACGTTGCCATGGCCTCTCGGGGGACAGACTGGACTATGTTTATACAAACAGACATGGTATTTACAAAGCCACCCCATGCCCTCATCTTGTACTCTCTTACCACATCTCCATAATGTTAATCCCGGCATACTGACTGCCACTGAAAATGAAGGAACCAGTCAAGAAGACCATTGCTGCGTGGCCTAATGAAGCAATCTCTATGCTTCAGGACTGTTTTGAATGGACCAGCTGGCATATGTTCAAGAAGGCCACCACAAACAGAGTAGACACTAACCTCAAGGAATATGCCTCAACTGTCATCGGCTAGTGTGTTATCATCATTGTGGCTATCCCTCGAGGTGAGGATGGTGGTCTTCATTCTGTTGAATCCACAGAATTCTGTGTATGTGTTTGTTTAATGTGTACCTGATGTTGCACTCAAGAAGCACACGATATTTCATAAATCAACCAACTGATCCCAGTGGCATGGAAACCATGACGATTGGAGCTGATGGATTTGTTGCAGCCTTCATCAACCTTCACAGCTGTTGAGTTCACAATAACTTTGTCCGCCTGTTCCACCATTGAGGTCTTGGTTAGGGTGTAGACAACATTGGTACCTCCAGAACAGCCCAACCAGTTGCCCTGGCTGAACACAGAGTTGTGCTCCCTACAAAAAGCTGGGTACACTGCCTTCAAGTCGAGTGACAGAACAGCTCTCAGAGAAGACAGGTATAACCTCATGGTAGGCATCAAGAGAGCAAAGACTGTCTATGCACAGAAAATTTAGGAACACCCATCCAGTAACTATCCCCAGCATATGTGGCTGGGCATCGAGGAACTGTCTGTGCAAGGAGAAACAGCGTTGACAGTACCAGTGATGCCTCCCTCCCTAAACAGCAGACGTGAGAAGGGCTCTGCAGAGAGTCATCCCCCATAAGGCGGCTGGGCCGGACAACATTTCAAAATCTTAATAATAATAATTACTTTATTGATCCAGTGTGGGAAATTGTTTCATTACAGCAGCATTTAAAACACACTTAGCAATAATAATAAATATATTAACTAATAATGTACACAATAATAATTTACCAATGTGCAATACCGTGTAATAATAATGTATGAAGTAATAACACAGAGACTACTGTAATGTGATGTGCATCCTCCTGTCACACAGAGATGAACTGCTATATATCCTTTTTGCATTTAGTAGGATCTGTAATAATCCTTGTGACAGCGGAGCTGAATAAGTCTGTTCAAAAGGGTTCTCTGCTGCTTATTCAGTAGGTCATGGAGAGGAGGTACCAGATTGTTCATGATGGATAACAGTTTGTTTAGTGATCTCCTCTCCAACACTAACTCAGAAGAGTCCAGGTTGTAACCAAGGATCATCAGCCTTTTTGATGAGTTTATCTAGTCTTTTTGTATCACCATCATAGAGCCTCAAAGAAGACTGAACTCGCTACAACAGACTGGTAAAAGATCTCCAGCATCCTGCTGCACACATTCAAGGATCTTAGCTTCCAAGTACTCTGGGAATGGGCACACCAGCTCATTGACATCTCCATGGACTTCACTCAGCCAGGCAGCAGTCCCCACGTGCTACAAATCGTTCACCATCATGCCTATATCAAAGAACTCGAGACCTTCGGAACTAAACTACTACCATCCCATGGCACGGGTGAAAATCATCATGAAGTGCTTTGAACAGCTGGTGATACCACAAACTGCATTCCTGCCACATTAGACACTCACTTATATACTTACCAATGGATCTGCTGTACGAAGGATGCTATAGCATCCATCATATCGCTGGTCCAGACACACTGGAAAACAAGAATGCTCTCTCTAGAATTCAATTCAGTATTCAACACCATTGTCCCACAGACCTTGGTGAACAAACTCCTACTCCTCCATCTAAATACACCTCTGTGTGACAGGGTGTTGGACTTGCTAACGAACAAACCTCAGATGTTCAGGATACACAACTGCTCCTACCTCCCCATCATCCTCAACATGGGTGTCCTCCAGGGATGTCCGCTGAGCCCATTGCTGTACACTCAGTTAAACTCAGAGTGTAACATTGTCAAGTTCACCAATGACACAGCAGTGGTGGGACTCATCAAACAAAAATGATCAGATGGCCTACAGAGATTAGGTGGGAGAGCTCAGGGCCTGGTCCCAAGTAAACAAGACATTTCAACAAGACAAAGTAGTTATCAACTACAGGAGAACTCACAGCACTTACACCCCACTCCCCTTTACATTGGCAGCGGAGAATCAAAACTGCAAGCAATTTCAAACTCACAGGAGTGCACATCACACACAACCTCTCATAGTCCCAGAACACAGCTTACACAATTAAGAAATCTCACCAATGTCCTGATTTTCTGAGGAGGCTGAAGAGACCTGAACTATGCACATCTACACTCACATCATTCTACAGAAGCAGAGTAGAGAGCTCCCGAACAAGCTTCATCACTGCTTGGTAGAGAAATTGCACTGCAGCAGACTGGAAGGTGCTACGACGGGTAGTAAAAACTGCCCATGTTATGGTCCAGTCCGGAGCTCACATTCTGGTTCTTGATCCGGTCCGTGTGTTCCGGACTCTGGGTCTTGTAGCCGCCCCTCCTTTCGCCCTTGAGCCCAAGTAGTCACACCTGTGGATCATCATGACTTGTTGGGGCTCAAGGAGGCGCACCTGATGCCCATTGGCTGGCGGTGTATATAGGGGGCTGTGGGACTGAGTGGAATTGGGGGTTTGCCTTGGAGTACCCATGGTTAAAGACGAGTTCTTTGAGTAAGTCTGGCAGTTGCACTGGACCAAGTTCCCTTCCTATCTCTTGCCTCTATTGGGCAAGTCTGGCCGGACTGCTGTTGCCTGGTGGGGGACTCTATCCTTTCCTACCCTTGAGGCTGATGGGTTGTACCCTGCAACCTACCCAGGTGTGCTGTGACCTGCCCATGCCCCTGTGTTCCTGCCTGGGAGTTATGTGGCCTGCCCAGAGGTATCTGCCCTTTCCTATCCCTCTCCTTTGATGGGTTGTGCCCTGCAACCTGCCCAGGCCCCTGTGTTCCTGCCTGGGAGGTCTGGGCCCTGCCCAGGAGTTATGCGGCCCGCCCAGTGAACTCCAAGACCCTGCCTTGCCTGAACTCTAAGACTCTCTTGGAACCCCAGAATCACCTTGAATGTCACATCCCTCATACACACCATGGTCACCACATCTTGTCTATCGTTTAGTTGTTCCCATCCTGCCCCTAGTACTTCAGTGCCTGCGTCCTGCACTTGCGTTCAGTCTCCTGTTCTCTTATGACAGCCCAATGCACCACTGGCACTGGCCTGCTCACTATCAAGGATGTATATACAGAAAGATGCTGGAACATCATGAAGATGCCACACACCCTGCTCATGGACTATATGTCTCACTCCCATCAGGGAGGAGGTATGTTGTATCCACACCAGAATCACGAGACTCAAAAGTGCAAACACGAGGAAATCTGCAGATGCTGGAAATTCAAGCAACACACACAAAATGCTGGTGGAACTGCAGCAGGCCGGGCAGCATCTACAGGAAGAAGCACAGTCAACGTTTTGTGCCGTGAACCTCGAGTCCTGACGAAGGGTCTGTGGTGAACTATGTGCCTGTCTGGACATGCCCCCTGCTGAATGCTCCTGTGGCTCCTCCCACAGGCCCCTGTATAAAGGAGATCTGTGGCCTGACGCTCGGCCTCAGTCTCCAGGACATAGTATGATGGACACTCACTCCTGGTTCCTTCTTCCAGTCAATAAAAGCCGATATCTCGCCTTACGTCTCAGTGTGAGTTATTGATGGTGCATCAGGGTCTCGGCCCGAAATGCCGACTGTGCTTCTTCCTACAGATGCTGCCTGGCCCGTTGTGTTCCACCAGCATTTTGTGTGTGTTGCTAGAATCAAAAACTGTTACTTTCCCCAAGCAGTAAGGATGATTAACACTTCCACCCTCTAACTCCACCAAAACTTTATTATTTCTCATCAGTCAGCCTCATCTCACCATATGGAAATGCAATCAATGTATGTATATCAGCTATCTTAAGTATTTATATTTATAGTTTTTATTTTTTTGTCCTTTTTTTTGCACAGCATTGGATCTGGTGAAACAATTATTTTGTTCTCCTTATGGTTGTGTGCATTAAACAATCTTGAATCTTGGATAGGGCTTAAACTCAGACCTATGGTGCAGCCCTTGACCTGGAGATGTTTTATTCAATGCTAACATTGAATCAAAGCTGACACCACGATCAAAAAGCAAATTGAAGATAACCACCTAATAATTTTAAAAACAGAAGGATGCTTTAAGGAGTGAATGGGTCCGCTCATGTAAATAATCGATAGTGATGCTTGCAAGATGATTAAAATAATTTAAGTTCTTTCATTAAGAATATTATACACTCATGGCATGTAGCTGGAATAGTTTGGCTCCAGTGGTGCAATGTTGTTACCAGGGCAACATGTTAATTAACAGTACAGATGTTTGAGACCACAGTAGCATCATGGGAAGGGCATTGCTCCCTTGGTGAGCATTGTTTGCAAGAAACCAATTTCTGGAATGGACCGTACTTGTCAACTTGGTCAATTGTATTAAAAAAGAAATTTTCCTCATGTCATTACATTCATTTTTTTCCATTTGCAAAGGTTAATCAAATGCTGGCTTTTTTTTTATCAGTGCTTGTTCATCTGACATTGAATTACTTTGTGGAATCATATAATTTCTTAGCACAAAACAAGGCCATTTTGTCCTTCAGATTGACGTCCTTGAGCACGCTCTGACAGAGACTCTTATTTTTCTCTCACTTCCTTTTAATTTGCTTTTGGGAGATGACTCCTTGGCCTGGACTTTGAGGTCAGATGCTAAGTGACAGCACTTTTCTCTACCCTCGAAGAGCATTGCCCTCGCAGATCTGTGGAATGGATTCCACCTGTCCCTGCTGTAAGAAGGGATCAGTTCAAAAGAATCCCTGCCACCCAGTACCAGTGAGATCAGCAGTCAGCCAATCACTTCAAAGAACTCACACTACCAATCACATCAATCAGCCAATCACATCAAAGAACTCACATGAGTGGCAGATACTTTATATATATATAAATATTTAAACATCATGCAAATCAAAGATTCAAAGTAGGTATGCACTATACAACCCTGAGATTTGACTTCTCCACAGACAACTACGAAAAAGAGAAAACTATAGAACCAGTTCAAAGAAAAACATCAACCCCTCCTCCACATACACAAAAAAAAACAAATTGCATGTAATACCTTGGCTTAAGACTATACTTTTTTTCATTAATACAGTTATGCTGTTGGGTATTACATTTTCTGCAGATTTTCTCAAAATACAATGCAGAGAAACACAGAAAATACAGGCCCTTCAGCCCACAAAGCTGTGCCGAACATGTCTTTACCTTAGAAATTACCTAGGGTTACCCATAGCACCTCTGATTTTCTAAGCTCCATGTACCTATCCAGGAATCTCTTAAAAGACCCTATCGTATTTGCCTCCACCACCACTGCCGGCAGCCCATTCCATGCATTCACCACTCTCTGAGTAAAAAACTTACCCATGACATCTCCTCTGTACCTGCTTCCAAGAACCTTAAAACTGTGCCCTCTCATGTTAGCCATTTCAGCCCTGGGAAAAAGCCACACGATCCACATGATCAATGCCTCTCATCATCTTATACACCTCTCATCCTCTCGTACTCCAAGGAGAAAAGGCCGAGTTCACTCACTCTATTCACATAAGGCATGCTCCCCAATCCAGGCAACATCCTTGTAAATCTCCTCTGCACTCTTTCTATGGTTTCTACATCCTTCCTGTAGTGAGGTGACCAGAACTGAGCACAGTACTCCAAGTGGGGTCTAACTAGGGTCCTATATAGCCGGAACATTACCTCTTAGCTCTTAAACTCAAACCCACGATCCTGCATAGCAGCTTTGAGTGTCCTGTGGACTTGGACCCAAGATCCCTCTGATCCTCCACACTGCCAAGAGTCTTACTATTAATAATATATTCTGCCATCATATTTGACCTACCAAAATGAACCACCTCGCACTTATTTGGGTTGAACTTCATCTGCCACTTCTCAGCCCAGTTTTGCATCCTATCAATGTCCAGCTGTAACCTTTGACAGCCCTCCACACTATCCACAACACACCCAACAATGTGTTCCTTTAATTATATTGTACAATCAAGTAATTCAGTTGAAGTTAGGCTTGATGTATCAGCCAATAGGATATGTCTTGTCAACATTTTGGTCAATAAAGTGTCCCAGAACATTGTAGAGGCTTCAGGGACAGCCATTTTCTGGGACAGTGCAGGAGATTTGGGAGAAAGGGAAGGAGAAGGAGGGGGAGAAGGAGGAGGATTGGAAGTAGGATTAGGAGGAGGAAGGGAAGACGAGGAGGAGGAGGAGGAAAGAATGAACGACACCAGAAAAATGAGTAAAACACAGAATATAGAACACAAAACTGAAAGAGTCCAGGCTTATTCAGTTCTGCTCAGTGTTCACTATCTGCAGGCCACCCCAATTCAAAATAGCAACAGAAAAAGGAACGACCAGAAACATATCAGTAAATAAGAATGGTAATACGTACAGTACATAAAAGGTGACATTTAAACTCTTCAGAAAATGTAATTTTAAAAGGCTTTTTATTTTGAAATATTTATGTGAGACGATCATGTTGAAAATCTATGCAATTAGTTTTTAGGGCCAAAGAAATTCCCAAACATGACAGCATAAAAAAAACTAATCTTACTAAGCTCAGGATATTTGGAGCATTTTGTAGCAGCAGGACAAGCTTCAGAGTAGTTTAGATTATCTTCGTGTAATTTTCCCTGATTCCATTGGAGAAGGTTGCAAGCTGTGCAGTGCTGTGAAGCAGTGCCAATTCATAGACAATAACCAGGGGGTGTCTATGTAAGATATTGCATGAGTGGAAGTCCCAGAGGGCAGTCAGTTTAGTGGTGTAGCGATTGCAAACACCAGTTGTTTTGCTATCAATTGCAGTCACAAAATTGAGACTTGCAGTCGATCAAAATTGACTGGAGCGAAGGCTCGAAGGACTGCAGGTGCAGGAGTCTTGAACATAATACAATCTGCTGGAGAAACTCAGCTGGTCAAACCTGCATCTGTGGAGGGGAAAGGACGGTTGATGTCGACACGGACAGCCACGTTGACTGTCCATGTCCCCCCAGAATTGGAGCTTGTTCTGCAAGTGAGCGCGTTCTGGGTATCTGAGGAGGGTTGTAGAGTCATAGAGAAGTACAGCTGGGAAACAGGCCCTTCTGCCCATCTAGCCCATGCCAAAACCATTTAAACTGCTACTCCCATCAACCTGTATTGGGACCAAAGCCGTCCGTATCCCTACCATGCATGTATAGTACCTATTCAAGCTTACTTTAAATGTTGAAGTTGAGCTCATGTGCACCACTTGCATTGGCCGCTCGTTCCACACTCCCACAACCCTCTGGGTGAAGAAGTTTCCCCTCATGTTTCCCTTAAACTTCTCACCTTTCACTCTAAACCCGTGACCTATGGTTGTAGTACCACCCAACCTCAGTGGAAAGTGCCTGGTTACATTGACTCTGCCTATACCCCTCATAATTTTATACTGCTCTATCAAATCTCCTCTTAGTCTTCTACGTACTATTGGAGGTTCACCTGCCATCAGTTGTTCAAATTACTGGGTTAGTAATCTCAGTGATGTGTGATCAAATCCTGCCCTGTAACTGTGAAATTTACACTTAGTTTGTAATCTGGAATTTAAAGAAAAAGGATTAGCTTTATTTTTACATCAAAACATTGGTGGGGGCCACAGTAGCATAGAGGTTAGTGTGACGTTATTCGGTGCTCCAGTTTACGCCCAAAGACGTATGGGTTAGTAGGTTAATTGGCCACTGTAAATTGTCCTGTGATTAGGCGAGGGTTAAATTGAGGGTTTCCGGGTGCCACGGCTCGAAGGGGTGGAAGGACCTATTCTGCGTTGTTTCTCAACAAGCAAACAAGTAAATAAATAAGTGTACAGTGAAATACATTGTGTCAACGCCTAACACATTCCAAATATGGGCTCGGGCAGCCTGCAAGAGTCGCCATGCTTCTAGTGCCAACGTAGCATGACCGCAACTTACTAACCCTAACCTGCGTGTCTTCAGAATGTGGGAGGAAACCAGAGCACTTGGAGGAAACCCAAACAGTTATGGAGAGAACCTACAAACTCCTTACAGACTGCAGTGGGAGTTAATCTTGATTGCTGGCATTGTAAAGTGTTATGCTACTGTGTGAAAACATGGTATTTTAATAAAAGTTTTTTTGTAATGAACTACTATTCCACCTGTTTCATCAGTGTCCTTCCAGTGGGGGGCATTTGTCATCCTTAGCTGGTTTGCCCTACCTCCCTGTGACTCCAAACCTAGGGATATAGTTAAAGGAGAGTGTGAAGGGGAAATATCCACCTGAAATGTAAGTAAAAACAAGATGGTTCATTTACAGTACATTGAAGGCAGAACATAGAACATTAGAGCACAGTACAGGCCCTTCAGCCCACAATGTTGTGCCAACCTTTTAACCTGCTCTAGGGTCAATTTCACCCTTCATTCCCACGTAGCCCTCCATTTTGGTTTTGTTCATGTGCTAGGAGAGATTATTCAAATGGGTCTGAATGTCACAGAATTTGGAAGACTAATGGTGAGGTTTTCAAAGATTCCGAGGTACTACATTGAACAAGTAGGATAAAGGTTGGGATTTCTTGGATTAGAGAAGGATGTACACAGATGGACACAGGCTATTTGTCCCCCGGATTTTTGCTGACCCAGTTACTTTTATCCGTATTGTTCTCACCACACTTTCACCGAAAACATCCCAGGTCCCACTAGGTGCAATTTACCGCGGCCACGTATTTGGGATGTGGACAAAAACCAGTGCACTCAGGTGAAGCCCATGTGGTCCCAGAGGTCTGTGCAAATTCAGACCGAAGTGAGGGTGAACCCAGAGTGCCGAAACTCTGTTAGCTCAACCCTAAGCCACTCTAAAAAGTCCCTCTGAAAAAAAAGATTAGGGCCCAGTTTCCAAGAATCAACTTACAAAGTACTTTTATGGGCACAGCAGGTTAGAAGTCTGGAGTTTGCAATGGCAAATAGAAATTCACACTGGGACATTTTCTAATTTTAAAATTTCAAGGATCGAGCTTCATTAACCAAATGTTTTATGTCATAGGTATATAATACATAAGCTGTGTTTATTTCAGAATCAGAATTAGAATCAGCTTTATTAACACTAACATATGTCATGAAATTTGTTGCTTTGTGGTGGCAGTACTGGGCAATACATAAAATAAACTATCAATTATAATAAGAAATATATAAAGTGGATTCTGGTTAATTGGTCATTGGGGCAGCCGTTTACTTGGAACAACTCTTAAAGAGCAATAGCTAATTGACAAAATAGCTGGGATTCCCTTTGTTTGTCTGGGACACAGTGGCACTTAATTGGGACAGGAGACAGTTATTGAACTGCTTCTAATTAGCATCAGTCGCACTACGCTGTGCTTAGCGTGGACAGTTTTAAAATAGTGTCAGTTGTGTACGCTTGTGTTACCTTATTCATTTTTGGGCTGATGGACAACGAATTAAAAAGCAGTGGATTTCGACGCTACATACAGGAAGGCAATGAAGGCAGTCCATTATCTTCGCTCAGTGTCTGCGCCGATTTGGTTAATTTACAGTCAATCAAAACAACACAGCAGTGTACTCTGAATGAATTCCTCTGTCGAAAACTATTAGAAACTAATATACAGTTTTATGGTACTGTAGTAATATTGGTAGTTTTCTAATTTGTTCTGTATTTCTGTTAAATACATAATTTGTTACTGATATAAATGTAGTTTGGGGTGCAAGGGATGTCCGGGGAGGGGTAGCAGCTCTGATGAAAAGGTCTGTCGTGTCCATTCCAGGGCAACTCACTCACCTTTGGTCCCCAGTGGACAGTCAACTCACGCCTGTGGCAACACCCCTGTACCCCGCTTCGACAGGTGGGATAAACCAGGTGAGGGTAACCGGAGGCCTAGTACTTTGGTGAGATCAGGATGTGCCCGTCCCAGCATGTGAAGTCAGCTCCAGTGGAATGGACAGATGAGATCCAGCTGCTGGGGAGGCAGTGCTGCAATGCCCTGTGGAGAGCGAAGGGCAAGACAAGGGATAGAAGACATCTTGGTCATCCACGGCAGCCAAGAAAGACCCCAGTTTGTAATGCTTGTTCGTACCACTGGACCCGGACTTCTGAGGTTGAGAGAGGGGAACTGCCCCAGTGCAAAGGCTTTTCCACTTTAAGAACTCTCCCACACAGGTTTCCTGTCGTTGTTGAATGCAATGGACATCAACCAATAAAATACATTTCCATGAAGCTGTGGCTAATTGGGGCAGCCACTTATTTGGGCCAAACTGTGTAGGTCCCAATGTATTCCAGAATCTACTGGATATTAAATATTCACTGTATATACAAGATAAATCAGCAGTGTAACCAGAGGGCAATAGTGAAGAAGTGTTCAGTGGTTCTTGGACCGATCTGAGATCCGATGGCAGAGGGGAAGAAGGTCTTTGGCGACACGCCAAATCTTCTCAGACTCAAATCACAGTACAGTCTAGCAAATTTTCTACAGGCTACACCATGGAGACCGTTCTAAATGGTGGCATCATTTGCTGGTATCGCGGGCAACTGCGCAGGATTGGAAAAAGCTGCAGGAGAATACAATCTCGGCCAACTCCATCATGACCAGTAGTCTCCCCACCCCCGCCCAAATTTCTGCTTTCCACAGGATCGCTCTCTATATGTCTTCCTTGTCAATTTGCCCTCCCCCCCCCCATTGATCTCCCTCCTGGCACTTATCCTTGCAAATAGAACAATTTCCACACCTGGCCCTACATCTACTCCCTCACTACCACTCAGGGCCCCAACAGCCCTTCCTTTCACTTTACCTGTGAGTCTGTTGGGGTCCGTGCTCCTGTTGTGGCTCCTGTATATCAGTGAGACCCTACACCAATTGGGAAACTGCTTTGCCAAGCACCTGTGCTCCATCCGCCAGAAAAAGCGGGATCTCCCAGTGACCACCCATTGTAATTCCGCTTCCCATTCCCATTCCGATATGTCAATCCATGGTCTCCTCTATTAATGCGATGGGGGCCACACTCTGATTGGAGGAACAACACCTTATACTCCATCTGGGTAGCCTCCAACCTGATGGCATGAACATCAATTTCTCAAACTTCTGGTAATGCCCCCCACTTCACCATTCCCCATCCCCTTTTCCCTCTCTCACATCTCCTTACCTGCCTATCACCTCCCTTTGGTGTTCCTCCCCCTTCCCTTTCTTCCGCAGCCTCTGTCTTTCCTATCAGATTCCCCCTTCTCTAGCCCTGTATCTCTTTCACCAATCAACTTCTCAGCTCTTTATGTTACCACTCTCCCTCACAATTTCACCTTCCATCTTGTATTTCTCCTTGCCCTTCCCCACCTGTTAAATCAACTCCTCATCTTTTTTTCTCCAGTCTTTCCAAAGGGCCTTGGCCCAAAGCATTGACTGTACTCTTGCCCAGAGATGGAAACTGGCCTGCTGAGTTCCTCCAGTATTTTGTGTGTGTTGCTCGGATTTCCAGCATCTACAGATTTTCTTTTGTTTGTGGTGGGCAATAGCCTTCCCAGAGTGAAGGGCATCTTCACAAGGCAATGCCTCAAAAACCTGGCATTCTTCATTGAGGACTCAAATCACCCAATACGTGATTACTTATTACTGCCATCAAAGTGGAGGTACAGGAGCTTGAAGACACACACGCAGTGTTTTAGGAGCAGTTTCTTCCCATCCACCATCAGATTTCTGAATGGCCAAGGAGTGAACACATGAACTCTACCTCACTACTTATTTAATTTGATTATATATTTATTATCTGTGACAGGGTGGAGATCCACTGCTACCAAAGGAGGTGTGAGGATTCCTTCCTTCCACATAACGAAAATATTTTTTACTCCTCATGTACGTGAAGGATATAAGAACTAAAGTCAATTTAGCTTGGCTGCAGGTTACCCTTGGGCAAGGTGTAGCACCTGATTAGCCAACACCGCCCCCTCCCCGCCCCTGATCAGGGTCATGTGAAGCCCTGGTTGAATGAATAGCATATCACAAGTCCTGGTGATGCATCACTGACGCCAGGCAGGCAATCTCTGAAGAGTATTGATAATGGTTGAGGTCACCCGTCTTGTGAAGACATTGCCCAGAAGAAGGCACTTCTGTAAATTTGCCAAGAACAGTCATGATCATGGAAAGACCATGACACAGCGCTTAACAAATGAATGATATATTTCTCATTATAACATAGTATTTTTTAATGTATCGCACTGCAGTTCTGCCACAAAGCAACAATTTCATGTCATACAGTGATATTAAACCTGATTCTGATGAGCTGAATGGCTTACCTTTTAGAGCAAATATCTGAAGCAGCTGTTAATGTCTCTGGTACAGAGAGGGTTAAAATTACATGGAGAGTTCAAAGCTGATAGTCATCAAATAATTCTTGCCAGAATGTGTGTGGGTAGAAATTTAATGAGAACGATACTGTGCTCAAGTTCAATTGCCCTAAAATGTATCAGTCAGATATAGGAGTGGTCTTGTGGTTAAGATGCTGGGGTCAGATATTTTGAAGCCAAAGTGGAGACAGGGCTGAGGCACCTGAAATATGCTCTTACTGGAGGTCAAGAAGCTCACAGACAATAAACCTCTGCAGTAACAGTGCAGCTTGTGATGGACATCGTATCTAATCAGCTGACGGATCGATTTCCAGCCGATCGAGATTTCCAGAACCACCAGCAGACTCTGCGTGTCCCTCTGCATTCATATTTTCTGGCATGCTGCTGATTAAGAAAAAAAACATTTTCATTCGCATAATGAAAATATTGATGTCAAAAGACATCAGTGTGAAATGTTATGTTCATAAGCTAGTCCCAAGACTGAAGCAAATGATAAATTGTCAGGGCATCATGAAATAGACAAGATTACAATTTTTATGGTGTGTAGTTTCCAACAAGATTGTAGAGCAGATATTGATATGAATGCAATTTATTTTGCTTTTAGTTTTACATTACAATGAAGTGATGTTAAATAGCCTTACAAGTAGACCTGTGAGTATTTTTCATTGATGTATTATATTCAGAAACTAGGGAGAAGTGAAGATGTACACACAGTGGCCACTTTATTAGGAACTTCCTGTTCTCTATAAAGTGGCCATTGGGTGTATGTTCGTGGTCTTCTGCTGCTGTAGCCCATCCACTTTAAGGTATGACCTATTGTTCATTCAGAGATGCTCTTCTGCACACCACTGTTGTAATGTATGTTTATTTGAGTTACTGTTGCCTTCCTGTCTGGCCATTCTCCTCTGACCTCTCTCAATAGCAAGACATTTTGACCCACTGAAATGCTGCTCACTGGAAGTTTTTTTTTGTTTTTCACACCATCCTCTGTAAACTCTAGAGACCGGTGTGAAAATCCCAGGAGATCAGCAGTTTCTGAGATACTCAAACCACCCCATCTGGCACCAACAATCATTCTACAGTCAAAGTCACTTAGATCATATTTCTTCCCCATTCTGATATTTGGTCTTGACAACAACTGAAACTCTCTACCATGTCTGCATGCTTTTATGCATTGAGTTGCTGCTACCTGATTGGCTGATTGGATATTTGCATTAATGAGCAGGTGTACAGGCATAGCTAATAAATTGCATGCTGATTTTGGAAGTACAGAGGTTGAGGGTTCTGAAAGAGGAAGAGATAGTGATCGTGAAGACATTAGTAATGATCTTTCAAAAAGTTTTGGACTGTGGCATGGTGCCAGAGGACTGGAAAATTGCAAATGTCACCCCACTCTTTAAGAATGGAGGAAGGCAGCAAAAAGGAACTAGTTAACCTTACCGCAATAGTGGGGAAGATGTTGGAGTCAATTTGTTAAGGATGAGGTGATGGAGTACTTATTGACACAGGACAAGATGGTACAAAGTCAGCATGGTTTCCTTCAGAGAAAATCCTGTCTGACAAACCTGTTGGAATTCTTTGATGAGATTACAAGTACGATAGATAAAGGGGAAGCAGTGGATGTTGTATATTCGGACTTTCAGAAGGCCTTTGACAAGGTGCCACACATGAGGCTGCTTACCAAGTTAAGAGCCCATGGTATTACAGGAAAGTTACTGCTGGCATGGTTAGAGCATTAGCTGATTGGTACAGGACAGCGAGTGGGAATAAAAGAATCCTTTTCTGGATCGCTGCCAGTGACTAGTGGTGTTCCGCATGGTTCAGTGTTCAGACAGCTTCTCTTTATGCTGTATATCAATAATTTAGATGATGGAATAGATGTCTTCATTGTGAAGTTTGCAGATGATACAAAGATTTGTGGAGGGGCAGGTAATGTTGAGGATGCAGAAGGACTTAGACAGATTAGGAGAATGGGCAAGAAAGTGGCAAGTGAAATGCAATGTTGGAAAATGCACGGTCGTGCACTTTGGTAGTAAAAATAAATTGGTGACTTTTTTCCAAACAAGGAGAAAATCTAAAAGTCTGAGATGCGAAGGGACTTGGGAGTCCTTGTGCAGAACACTCTAAAGGTTAACTTGCAGGTTGAGTCAGTGGTGAGGAAGGCAAATGCAATGTTAGCATTCATTTCAAGACGTTTAGAATATAAGAGCAGGGATGTGATGCTGAGGCTTTACAAGGTTCAGGTGAGGCCTCACCTTGAGTATTGTGAACAGTTTTGGGCTTTCCATAGAAGAAAAGATGTGCTGGCATTGGAGAGAGTTCAGAAGAGGTTAACAAAGATGATTCTGAGAATGAAAGGGTTATCATATGTGTAACATTTGATGGCTCTGGGTCTGTACTCACTGGAATTTAGAAGGATGAGGGGGGATCTCACTGAAACCTTTCAAATTTTGAAAGGCCTAGACAGGGTAGATGTGGAAAGGATATTTCCCATGATGGGGAAATCTAGGACAAGAGGACACAGCCTCAGGACAGAGGGGCATCCATTTAAAACTGAAATTCGGAGACATTTCTTTAGCTGGAGAGTGGTGAATTTGTGGAATTTATTTCTACTGGCAGCTGTGGAGGTCTGGTCATTGGGTCTGTTTAAGAGCTTGATAGAGTCTTGATTGGACATGGCATCAAAGATTATGGGAAGAAGGCCAGGGAGTGGGGCTGAGGAGGGAAGAAAAGGATCAGCCATGATTGAATGGTGAAGCAGACTCGATGGGCCAAATGGCCTAATTCTGCTCCTATGTCTTAGGGTCTTATTATTGTCAGCTTTTAGCCAAGGGTGTCATCTGTTTGTTTTCTTCTGGGTGCCTCAGTCTTGGAATGCTAACTGGCTGGAGAGACAAATGATAAGTCATTTTTAAGTACTCGTTCCTGATCCTTGTGGGAGAGGCTGAGTCATTGATGGTGGAGTGTGTAGGACAGAGTGAAGTACATAAGCTAGTTCCAGGTTGAAAGTCAAAGTAAATTTATTATGTTACATCATTAAGTTTAGGTGAGGGTCACGTGCCCTTATGAAGGTGTGGACTTTAAAAATCAGACAGCAGGCCGCAATAGCTCATTTAGTGCAAAGGTGCCTATTGTGTGCCAGAGGTGGAAGACTTTTAGAAAAAGTGTAAAAAAAAGTGGCAGAACAACAAAAATGATAAAAGGGAAAAGACAGATACATGGATACATGTATACCACCGGACCTTTAGGACTACAGTTCCAAAACATCAGTCTGAAGTAATACACCTCACCACACCCACCTACACCAAAATGAGGAAGGATCTCTTTATTCGAGGAGAAATGGGATAGTCCATTCTTTGGAATGTGCGTGGAGGTCTCACCATGAGCCTGAACAATTACACAGAAACCGAAACACAGCAATTCACTTCACGGTCACAAATGTCCACAAATACGCGTACCCCAACCATTTTCCAGGAGCCAGCACTCTTACCCATCCCCCAAAATGAACTCTTCCGCTGAGCCCACACTGAGCATGTGCCGCCGCAAACGGGCACCTCCTTTTTAAAGACGCCCCAGCCATCAGTCGGGTGTCCTCCCTGAAACTGGAAAGCAACAACAAACAGGACGGGTCGAAGAGAGCCACTGTCCTGGAGTGTGCAACACAAGCAAAATCGTCCGTGCTGCAAAGCTGTGCATTCACCTAGAGTGTGCATAATCTCAGCAATGCCAGACAGGGATAGTGAAAATTATGGGGCTACTGGGGGGTAGGGGAGGGGAAAGAAATCACTTGTGGCAGATCCACTCTGTCACCTTTATCAAAGTACATATATGACTCCGTATACAACTCCGAGATTCATTTTCTTGCGGGCATATTCAATCAATGCATAATGTTCCAGTTGTGATGGAACAATGATAAATGAGAGAAAACGCTGGTTTCGTCCAGTGTGCTGGAATTCCCATTTCAACGCACGTAAATGAAAATTAAAACTGCAATTCCTGGAAACCTGACATTAAAACACTCAGAATGATAAAGGGTTCTCACCCTGAAACGTTTCCTCTGTTTCCGCTTCAGTGGATGCTGCCCAACTTGCTCAGTATCTTTCGCATTTCTACCTTTTTATGGATTTTGGTCCCATTCCTGCCACTACTTCCCCTCACAGCTTGGCCACTTCTCCGATGGTTTGTCTCTTTCCCCTGTTACTCTCCATATGAACTGTTACCCCGTCAAGTGTATTTATAATTGGGGGGGCAAGTTTTTTTACGCGGGGAGTGGTGGGTGTCTGAAAGGCACTGCCTGGGATAACGGTGGAGGCAGATTCATTGATAGCTAGGAGGGCCATTCTGTTGAAGTGGAAGGATACGTTGGCTCCCACTCTGTCACAATGGTTCTCTCCAGTGATGCTATGTCTTAGTTTGGAGAAAATTAGAAGTTGAACCTTTGAACCCATGTTTGATTTTGAGAAAAGATGGGGTTCATTTGCTCGTTACTATCGTTTGAGTTAATTGATAGATTTCCTCCATGATCCAATTGTAAATTTTGGTACATTTCTTTTTGCTGGCGGTTTGATGTTTATCTTTAGAAGCTTTTTGTATGACGCATGGCTCCCGGTTTGAACACCTCATGGGTCTTTTTTTCTCACTTTGCTTTAGTAGGGTTTTTTTCTCTTTCCTTCTTTTTTTGTCACCAAATTTTTCAATTTTTGAAACAATGTTTTATTTTTCTCTTGAGACATTGTAAGTGTTACCTACTTCGATGTACTCTTGTTAATTTTGGATAATAATAATAAGAAGATGTGATAGGGGCGCTCCAGAAGCACATGAATGAGCAACAAATGGGAGGATATAGACATTGTGGAGGCAGAAGGGGTTACAGTAATTCATTTGGAAATTTGCTTATGTAATTAGTGAGCTGGATTGCCTGCCCTTGTGCCATGCTGTTCTATGTTCTAAGTTCTTTGACCCTCCAATGCCCTGCTCAGCTATCATCAATGATGACCCTCGTCTCTCTTGGCTCCTGGTATCCAAGTCATAATCCTCAACTTATATAAGGATTTTCTTGCACTCTCCCCCACCACATGGGAAAAATGTAGCTAATCTTTACTCTTTGATCTTTGTCTTCAAAGGAGTTGCTGGCTGCTTGGGAATTCAGGGCAAACTCTTGGGTAATTCCTTGGAAACTGACAGAATGTCATTGTATGGAATAGATTTCTTCCATTGATGGTAATGAAGAAGAAAATTTATTCCGTTCGCCTTGAAATGTGCAATATCTTTCATGTGGCATCCCCTGAGAAATCTCTTGTATTTGAAAGCTGAAGGGCAAGTCCTGTATAACAATAACCCATAAAGGGAGCTACTTTTAATTGAATGGGAGGAAAGGCTTTCATTTTCCAGGACTTAACAATAACACTTAACTCAGAAGCAGTGAGTGAAGTAAATATTGTTGTGTAGGTTTATATTATCGTGAAACTACTGGTTTGTAAAAAAAAACCCATCCTGTTCACCAGTATGCACTTAAGAAAGATACTACGCTGGAGGTTTAATATTTTGGTTAGGCTACACTTGGATTATTGTGTATGATTCTCATTACCCCATTACAGGCAGGATGTGGAGGCTTTGGAGAAGGTGCAGAAAGGGGTTACCACAATGCTGCCTGGGTTAAAGTGTATGAGCTACAAGGAGAGATGGGACAATTTTGAGTTGGTTTTCACTGGAGACTCGGAGGTGGAAGCGAGGCCAGATGGAAGTTTATAAGACTATATGAGGCACAGATACTCTGGACAGAATCTTTCTTTCAGGGTAGAACTGTCAACTGCTAGAGGACACACGTTCAAGGTGAGATTACAGATTAGCTTCATTTGTCATATGTACATCAAAATATTGAAACGTACAGTAAAATGCATCATTTGCATCAATCACCAACAGAGTCTGAGGATGTGTGAGTGTCACTATACTTCCAGTGCATGACTACAATTTACTAACTTGGGTGTCTTTGGATTGTAGGAGGAAACCGGAGCACCCGGAGGAAAGCCACACGTCCACAGGGAGGACAGATAAGCTCCTGAAATGCAGCAGTAGGATTTGAACCCAAGTAACTCGTGCTGTAGAGCATTGCACTAAGCTGTGAGGGGGTAATCTTTTAAACAGAGAGTCTGGATTGGGACTGCGGGTGGGTGTGGTGGAAGCAGGTACAACACAGATTCAATCGCTCAATGTTTCCATTTAATACCAGAGAATGCATATAATATACAACCTGAAATTCTTCCCTCTGAAGACATCCTCAAAACAGAAGAAGGGCCCCAAAGAATGAATGACAGAAAAAAAATACATAAGAACCCCAAGGCCCCGGCCCCCTTCCATGCACAAACAGTGTCAACCATCCCCACTCCCACTTCACGCACTTATTCCAGCATAAAGTGTCGTTGCTCCCACCCCCCATGCAAGCAACAGCAAAGCCCCAGAGAGAGACTATGGTCTACAGTCCATCCGAAACTACTGTTCATCCTAACAGTTCAACATTCCTCAGACTCGCCCTCTCACTAACTGGGAGAGTGAGTTATCACTCCTTCCACAGTGATGCTTAAGTGGCTTTTAGATCATACATTAACATGCAGGAAATGGAGGGGCACGGACCATGCACAGACAGAAGAGATTTAGTTTAATGCAGCACAGTGCTTGGCACAGGTATTGTGGCTGAAGAGCTTGTTCCTGTGCTGTACAGTTTTATGATCTATGTTTGATCCCTCATCCTTGCGGCTTCTGTGACTCTGGTCTGCTAATGTATAGACTGTCAACTGTCTCCGCAGTTCAAGAATCATTAGTAATGATAAATAAATGCCTGCAGTGTCACTAACATCTACATCTTCTGAATGCATTGAAAAATAGTAACAGATGTGCACAATATTTTACACACACACACACACACACAGACACACACACACACACACACACACACACACACACACACACACACACACACACACACACACACACACACACACACACACACACACACACACACCACTGTCCTCAAAGTATGTTACAGCTCATTTCCACTTTGTGAACTATACAAAGGTTTAATATCTCCAGTATATGCTGTGGAATTTGATAACTTTGTGGCAGCAGTACATTACAGTACATAATAATAGAGAAAAGAGCTGTGAGTTACAGGAAGAATATATATATATTAAATAGTTAAATTTAATAGGTAGTGTGAAAGATGGAAATAAAAATATAGTGAGGTAGTGTTCACGGGTTCAATGTCCATTCAGAAATTGGATGGCAGAGGGGAAGAAGCTGTTCCTGAATCGCTGAGTGTGTGCCTTCAGGCTTCTGTACTTCCTTCCTGGTGGTAGCAATGAGAAGAGGGTATGTCCCTAATGATGGACACTGCCTTTTGAGCATTCGCTCCTTCAATATGTCCTTGATACTACGGCGGCTAGTGCCCATGAGGGAGCTGACTAAGTTTACAACCCTTGGCAGTTTACTTTAATCCTGTGCAATAGCGACCTCATACCAGATGATGATGCAGCCAGTAAGAACTGAGACACAATATGGAACAGGCCATTCTGGCCCTTTGAGCCAGGCTGCCCAGCAATCCTCCAATATAAGATCATAGGACCATAAGACGTAGGAGCAGAATTAGGCCATTCGGCCTATCGCGGCTGCTCCACTGTTCAATCATGGCTGATCCTTTTTACACCTCCTCAGCCCCACTCCCCGGTCTTCACCCTGTAAATTTTGATGAAGTGTCCAATCAAGAACCTTTCAATCTCTGCCTTAAGTACACCCAATGATCTGGCTTCCATTTCAACCTCAGGAAACAGGTACTCCATGTCTACTCTATCTATGCCTCTCATAATCTTATAAACCTCAGCCTCCGAAGTTCCAGAGAAACAAGCCAAGTTTATCCAGCCTCTCATGATAGCACATGCCCTCTAAACCAGGCAGCATCTTGGTAAACCTCTTCTGCACCCTCTCCAAAGCCTCAACATTCTTCCTATAGTGGAGTGAACAGAGATACAGTGCAGAACAGGCACTTCCAGCTCAACATGCCACACTGCTGAGCAACCTATCGATTTAACCCTAGCCAATTCACAAGACATGTACAATGACCAATTGTCCTACTAATTCGTTCATTTCTGGACTGTGTAAGGAAACTGGAGTACCCAGGGGAAACCCACACACTCACGGGACAGAGTGCCAGACTGCCAGACTGGTAGATTTTCCAGTCCAATATTAATATCCTGAAACATCTTTAATTGGACATTACACAATAGAATTATACATTTTCCAGAGAACCTGATCAGTTAATGTGAGAAACAGCGCTCCAGTGAACTCAAAGTCAAAATTTCAGTATTTTTGAACAACTGGATAGCAGATTATTGGAGTTTTATTTACAGCAACAACCCTGTGTCCCTCATTCCTTCTTTCTGAATTTGCTTCGCCTAACAATTTTACCTCTTTCTGCAAAGTTGAGTGCATATCATTCTGTTTTTGATGTGTGGTTCCCAGGAGAACAAAATAATTGCAAAATAAATCTTTAAATTGGACCAATTGTAGCCTGTCTCTCTCTCTTTGGATTTATGGTTGAGATGTACAGTAACTGTAATTTTTTTTTTAAAGTGCTTGGCAAATTTTTGTTCATTGCAATGAAGAAAGTTGAAAACAAGGGAATCATGTAGGTTCCAGTTTGAATGTTCAGCATTCCAGGGCAATTATGTCATGGAAACGATGAAGTCTTTCTCTTGCCTAATGTTCGAAATACTTGCTTCAGCTCGTAGCTCAGAATAGCACCTCCCAATGCAGCAGTGTAAAATATTTCTGTTTGCAATACCATTTATTCTCTGACCTCACTGAACAGGATTGGCAGCCGGTGCTAAATGCTGACAAGATATATACCTCTCTGCCTTTTCTTTGAGCACCTCACAGAATAACCTTCTTGCCCTTTCCCATGTATTCAGAGCAAGTGACATTGACTTTGCTTACAAAGAATAAAAAAAAGTAACTGATGCTTTTAGCTGGTCTGTTAACGAGTCCTAAATTTCCGGCAGTCTTCTGTGTCGCTAATTGGGCAGAAATCATGTCAACATATGCAAGAGGATTTCTATCCAAGGTCTACAGTTGGAGTGAATTTCCAAAGCATCCAACTTCCTGTTGCGTTCAGCGATTTTCTTTTCCTAATGAGCAGCTAGGAGATGTTAATTTGTACTCAGTGGCCACTTTATTAGATAAACCTGTACCTCATTAAACCTCATTAAAGCAAGTATTCAATCAGGCAATCATGTGGTAGCAACTCAATGCATCAAAGCATGCAGACGTGGTCAAGAGGTTCAGTTGTCGTTCAGACTAAACATCAGGATAGGAAAGAAAAGTGACTTTGATGGTGCCAGATGAGGTGGTTTGAGTATCTCAGAAACTGCTGATCTCCTGGGATTTTCATGCACACCAGTCTGTAGAAAATCTTATAGGGAATCTCTAGAGAGTCTTATAGAGAATGGCGCGATAAACAAAAAGCAACCAGTGAGTGTCAGCTTTTGGGTGAAAACACCTTGTTAATGAGAGAGGTGAGAGGAGAATGGCCAGACTGGTTCAAGCTGACAGGAAGATGATGGTAACTCAAATAACCACACGTTACAACAGTGGGGTGCAGCGGAGTATCTATGAGTGCACAACATACCAAACCTTGAAGTGGATTGGCTGCAGCAGCACAAGACCATGAACATTCATACATTCATTCAGTACCCACTTCATTAGGTACAGGAGGTCACTGAGTGTATGATTCCTTTGGTTAACTTCGCAGAAGGAAACAAGACATAGGAGCAGGAGTTGGTATGGAAAGCAGATTGCCATGACAACAGAAAACGAGATGTATGGATAAAGTGGTCTCTTTCTGATGGCAAGATGCTACAAGGAACGCTGCTAAGACTTCACCCTTTACAATAAGTGATTTGAATGAAAGATCCAATGATATGGCTGCTAAGTTGATGATATAATTGTATGCAGGAAGATTAAATTATTATATAGACAGGTTAGGTGAATGGGCAAAGACATGGTTAATGCTGTATAATGTGAAGATGTGTGAAGTTGATCATTTTGGCAGGATAAAGTAAATTAAACAGTATATTATCTAAATGGATGTAATTGTTGAAGTTTGTTATAAAGAGTGGTCTGGAGTTTAAACATAGAACATAGAACACTACAACACATTATAGGCCCTGTGGCCCATTCTAGAATGAGCCAATCCAAGTTTGAAGACAGAAAGTACACAGTTTCCACAATACAGTACAATAAAAATTTAAAATCCTCCAAAGCTTTCAGAGTCAATTGATAATTGAATGTAGTTAAATTAAACAGAACATCGAACACTCCTGCACAGTACAGGCCTTTCAGCCCACAATGTTGTGCTGACCTTATAATATATGCTAAGATCAAACTAACCCTTCCCTCCTACATGGCCCTCCATTTTTCTATCATTCTTGAACCTAAGTGTTTCCTAAATGTCCTTAATGTATCTGCCTCTACTACCATTATCTGTGTAAAAAAAATTACAGACTAGTTCAGCACAGACTAGATGGGCTGAAAGGCCTGTTTCTGTGCTGTAGTGTTTTAGAATTCTATGACTCTGACACCTGCAATCACAAAATTATACAGTCTCATATCAGCCATTTCCACCCTGGGAAAAAGCCTCTGGCTATTCATTCGATTAATGCCTCTTATCATTTTGTACACCTTTATCAAATCACTTCTCACATGCCTCTGCTCCAAAGGGAAAAGCCATGGCTCACCCAACATATTCTCATAAAATCTGTGCTCTAATCCAGGCATAGGACTGTATTACCACTATGCAGTGTAGCACAGTTAATATTTCAGTAATAATTGAGTAATATTATAAATAAAGTGTTTGATTAAGCATGCTGTGTTTGTTTACATAATTCATTAGGGGTTATATGTAAAAAGTATGTAAATGTCACATGTCATTACACCACCACGCCGTATGTGAATGTTTCCCTAAAGTAAAAAAAAAGTGTATACATTTATCCTGATCTACCATACTTCTCTTTCAGTTAGTTTATGGAGTTAGAAAACATATCATGCAGGAACCGCAGAAAATTGGGAAAGCTACCAGAATATTATTTGTTATTGTGAGAGACATTTAAAGCAAAAAAATAAGGACATAACTTTTAAGTTTGTAGGGTATCAGTGAGTCCACATGTGGAGGTCGGTATTCTTATTTAAACAAGGATGCTAGTGCTTTGGCAGCAGTTCAGAGAAGGTTTACTTACTCTTGCCTGGAATGGGTAGGTTATCTCATAAAGAATGTTAATTAGTATCGATTGGAGTTTGGATGGAGAGACGGGAGTTTAATGAAACATACAAGCTCCTGAGAGGTCTGAACCAGGATGTTTCCTCCGATGAGAGAAGCTAGAATAGCAGTCACTTTAAAAAGAACGGTCTGGCCGTTTAAGGCAACCTTCTTTCTCTGAGGATTAGATCAACAGACCATAAGACATAGGAGCAGAATTAGGCCATTCAGCCCATTGAGTCTGTCCTGCCGTTCCATCATGGCTGATCCTGGATCCCGTTCAACCTCACACACCTGCCTTCTTGCCATATCCTTTGCTGCCCCAATCAATCAGGAAACAATCAACCACCTTAAATATTCCCATGGACTTGGTGTCCACCGTAGTCTGTGGCAGTGCATTCCACAGATTCACCGCTCTCTGGCTAAAGGAATTCCTCCTTACCTCTGTTCTAAAAGGTCACCCTTCAATTTTGAGGCTGTGCCCTCTAGTTCTGGATTCTCTCACTGGATTGTGAGACTTCCTCTTCCTCAATGGCCAATGGACAAAGTCTTTGAATGGTTTTAGGCAATTTAAGATGGTTAAGTAAAGCGAAAAAGGTTACTGGGGTATGTGGGAACGTAGAACCAAAATTACAGTCACTTTATTTATAATTTACTGTCAGATAAGGCTGCTGGGATCAAGTGGTCTACTTCCAATCCAATCCAATAAAACTTAATCATGTCCAGTCCTTTAAGCATGCTCTGCCTTTTCATGAGATCATGGCTAGTTCTGGGCCATGGGTCTGTCCATTTTCCCACATGATAATCAAACCCCGTGATTTCTTCTGTGCTCAAAAGTTTGAGCAAACTGACAGTCTACTGTCTCATGCATTGAGGGCAAGGTCTAGCTTCACTTCACATAAGGTCCCTCAGATTGCATCAGGGCTGTCAGTATTCAGATGGCAAGGCCATTCATTTGAATTAGGTCTCTAACCTTGGGCAAAGTTATTGTGTCAGACACAAAAAATAAGTGTCTGAATCCATCGGGGATTTCCTCTGGTACCTCCTGCACAAAGCTAAGAACCAATGCAGATAGGGTATTGCTTCATTGAACACTGTCTGTTGTCCACTGTAACAACCAGAATTTCCTGGTAACCAGCTATTTTAATTCCACTTCCATTTCCCACACCAGCATGTCTGTCCATGGCCTTCCGTACTGTCAGATTAGAGGAACAACACCTCATACTCTATTTCGGTACTTTCCATCCTGATTATATCAACATAGACTTCTCAAAGTTCTGGTAACCATTCTTCTTTCAACCCCATCCCCCTGCCACTTTTTCTCCATATCCCTCTGTTCCGAGCACATTTTCTCCTTTCCCTCTTCCAATCACTCACACGTTTCCTCTCTTCATTTCCCATCCTCACCTTGTTCACTTCATTCCATGAGTCTACTGTCCTCTCCTAACAGACTTCATCTTCAGGTTTATGTCAATTTCACTTATCAACTCCCAGCTTCTTATATCACTCCCAGTCTTCACTCCTCCACTTGCCTAGCACCTCCTTCTAACCTGGATCTATCTGTCACCTGTCAGCTCAACCCCAACTTCATTACCTTTTGTATTGACCATTTCCCCTCTTTCTTTTCAGTCCTGATAAAGGGTCTCAACCCAAAGTATTGACTGTCCATTTCCCTCCAGAGATGCCCCTTGACCCATTAAGGACCTCCAGCATCTTGTGTGTTGCTCCAGATTTCCACACTTCCAGTTTCTTTCGTGTTTTAATCCTTTTAGATTCATTAGTTATACAGTTACTGAGAGAACATCATGAAAGCGGGTCTTTTGGCTAAACGCACCTTTCACTTTAATCCAAGGGTTCCCAACCTGTGGTCTATGGACCTCTTGCTTAATGCTGGAAGTCCATGGCACAAAAAAGGTTGGGAACACCTGATCTAATCATTCCTCAACCATTTTATTTCCCCACATTAGCTTTGATTATTTAGTAGAATTTTATGGTGTTTATATTTTTCTTCAAACTTTCTAATTTAATTTAAGCTAGTTTAAACTAGGCTGCTCTAAATGTCCCTGACTATAAATTGTTTGAAGACAGATGCAAAGTTTTTGACGGTGTCTCAAGAGATTCTTCAGATGCTGGAAATCCAGAACAACGCATACAAAATTCTGGAGGATCTAGCAGGTCAGACAGCAATTATGGAGAGCTGAGCCAGTCTTGATGAGACGTTGACTGTTTATTCCCTTCCACGGATGATGCTTGGCCTGCTAAGTTCCTCTGTTATTTTGTGTGTTGCCCTTTGGTAGTGCAAATCTTTCAGGGGGTCTTTGGATGCTCAGCCGTGGCTGTGTCTGCTCTATAAATTGTAAGTAGTCAGCTCCATCATGGGTACTAACCTCTGCAGTATCCAGGACATCTTCGAGGAGCAGGGACTTAGGAAGGTGGTGATGAAGGGCCCCCACCACCCAGGACATGCCCTCTGATCATTGCTACCATCGGGAAGGAAGTACAGGAGCCCTGTAGCCACACACTCAATGATTCAGGAACAGCTTCTTCTCCTTTGCCATCCTATTTCTGAATGGACATTGAACCCATGAACACCACCTCACTACTTTCTTATTTCCACTGCTTATTTTAACTTTACTACTTAATAGACATATATGATGGAACCCCAAAAACTAGGCCTGGAACTCTCTTCTTGCCAACTCGAGGACCCATCATCGCTGGTCAGCTGGCCACGTCCACGTAACTGACCGTTGAACACAGAGCAGAGGTTTAGGCTCCCAACTGTCCTCTAATTCATCCACATCTCTCTTCCCAAATCCTAACCTGAACACTTAACTCCCCCCTCTGTTCCAAAAACCATCCCCATGAACCTAAAAATACAGATTCTACCACACACCTACATTCTTGGGGGTAATTTACCACACCAGCCGCATATATTTGGGATGTGGGAGGAACACAGAGCAGTTGGAGTAAGCTCCTGTGGTCGCAGGGAGAACAACCCAGGCAACACCAGCGGTCAGGTGAACTTAGGCCAACGAGACTGGGAGGCAGCAGCACCACCAGCTGCACCTCTGACCCAACCAAAAGCCGCGTGACACTGTGTCCAGCGGAAGTTTTAGGATGAAGGTAGGCCATTCTCCATCGTGACAAGTTTTTGGTCATTCATAAGGTAGCATTGATCATCTGGCTACAGCCCATTACTCAGCTCTGCTGCCAGATACTATGGCCCAAAGAACCTGAATATTCACTCCAAAGACCATAAGATATAAGAGTGGAAGTAGGCCATTCGCCCATCGAGTCTGCTCTGCCTTCAATCATGGGCTGATTCAGTTCTTCCAATCATCCCCACCCCTGTGAGATAGAATCCGGATCAGAATCAGGTTTAATATCACCGGCACGTACCTTGAAATCTGTTAACTTCACAGCAGCGGTACAATGAAATATGCGATAGAGAAAAAAAATGAGGGTTTACTATGCATCAACTGGAAGAAAGGGGGAAGCGAAGAAAAAGGAATGTTTGTGATAGGACAGAATACAAGGGCATTAAATAGCAAAACAGGCCTCTTCAAAAAATGTGCTGCAGATCCATTAAGCCAGGGGTTCCCAACCTTTTTTATGCCATGAAGCATTAAGTAAGGGGTCTGTTGTCCCCAGTTTGGGATCCTCTGCATAAATGCGCCTGGCTATCATATCCAAAAACAACACTTTCAGTAGAACTGAATGAAATACTGACATAGATGTGTGTGCTCATCATCTGAAATGAGACTTGAGCAAACAGTTTCCTGATTCAGAGACAAGAGAAATACGAATTGAATCACTTTTCAACTTAAAGTGCCCTTCAAACTAGTACGCTAATTGCATTTGGCCCATAATCAATCCAAACCCTCTCATTTCGAGTGACAGTCTTGTCCCCTCTCGCTTGATAATTTTGTGCTTTCATCCCCTTTAGCTTTGTGATTGCAGCTAAGTAATGTGCAAGATCCGATTTGAATAGAGATGATCGAAGAGTGATTTAATCAAGGAAGAGATTCCATAGCAAGAGCTGTTAGAATGAATAAATCCAAGTTTGAAGACAGGAAGTACATAGTTGCCACAACACTTCAATAAAAATCTAAAATTCTCCCAAACTTTCTGAGTCAATTGCTAATTGGGTGCAGTTAAATTAAACAGAACATAGAACATAGAACACTCTTGAACAGTACAGGTCCTTCAGCCCATAATGTTGTGCCAACCTTGTTGCCTACTCTAACATCAATCTAGCCCTTCCCTCCTACAGAACCCTCAATTCTTCTGTCATCCAGATTCCTATCCAAGTGTTTTTTAAATGCCCTTAATATACAGTATCAGCCTCTGCTACCACCCCTTGAAGGGAGTTCCATGCACCCACTACCCTGAAAAGAATTTTTCTCTGACTTGCCTCCTATACTTTCCTCAAGCTATCTAAAAATTATGCCTCCCTTTTACTAGGGTTTTCCATCCTGGGAATAGTCTCTGGCTGTCCACTCTGGCTATTCCTCTTATCATAGACACTGCCATCGAGTCACCTCTCATCCTTCTTCGTTCCAAAGAGAAAAGCCCCAGCTCACCCAACCTATATTCATGAGACATGCCCCCTTTAAGCTGCCAGTATTTTGAATGTGCCCGAAATGTCGACAGTGCTTCTCCCTATAGATGCTGTCCGGCCTGCTGCGTTCCACCAGCATTTTGTGTGTGGTGCCAGTTTTAAAAGTGGCTTTGGTTCATCAGGCTTAGATGAGGTAAAGTATCTTGTGGTCAACAGGATGAGCTGCAATGTAAAAGGTGGACAAAATTGAAAAGGCTGAACGCAGGACTGACGGTGCGCAGTTTATGGGAATAATCCAGATGAACTCGTAGTACAGTTATGGATTGGCATGCATGATGTTGCAGGCATTATTGAATCATGGCTGAAAGAAGATTATAGCTGGCAGCTTAATGTCCAAGGATGCACATTGTGTCAAAAAGTCAGGTAGGTAGGCAGCAGGAGGTGGCATGGCTCTGTTGGGAAAAAACAATATCAAATTATTAGAAAGAAGTGATGTCATGTTGGAAGCTGTTGAATCGTTGTGGGTAGAGTAAAGGAACTGCAAGTGTAAAGAGACCCTGATGAGAGTTATATACAGACCCCCAAAAGGTAGTAAGGATGTGGTCTACAAATTACAACGTGAGATAGAAATTGCATGCCAAAAGGACAATGGTACAATGTTCATGGGGGATTTCAATATGCAGGTAGTTTGAGAAAATCAGGTTAGTGCAGGATCCAAAGGGGAGATTTCCGGAATACTTCAAACCTGGGACCTCTTGCCCTGAAGTCCAGTGCAGATATCACTATACCACCGGCAATGGATGTTAATACTTAAGAATCATTTAAAAAACATGAAAATAATTGGGGAATAAGTCTTTCCTTACAGTTGGGAACTTTAGGTTTGGATGGTATTCTTAATACTTAAAAGTACTTTGAGAAACTTGCTCGCCCTTGTTCAGAGGTGTACCGGGGCTCACACAAGTGAAACCTCGCAAAATCCAACCTGTTGTGTTTAACTTAAGGGTTAAACCAATGTTGTAAATGATATCAGTAACACACATCTCGCTGTGATAATATGATATTCCACTCCCTTTCGTTCTAATGAATATTAAAATAACAGTGGAATGTCATAAAATATTGTAGCACATTCATCACTAATGTCCCAGAGCTGTGTCTCATCCATTAATATCTTTAGAGCATCAAATGTACACTAATGCTTTGAGTGGGGAACGTGTATAATTATATTTATTTATTTATTCGTTCAGGGATGTCAGCCATTACTAAATGAGTATGAACTAAGGATACTGTTCTGGCACCCACCACTCCCTCTGTTAAAAAAAATACTTGCCCCACCCATTTGCTTTAAATTTTTCTCCTTTCACCTTGTGCACCTACTCTAGTATTTAACATTTCCAGCCTGGGAGAAAAATTCTGACTGTTTACCCTATCTGTTCTCCTATGTATATGGCTCCTCCGTAGAGAGAGTTATGGGCACCGAGTTCCTGGGCGTTCACATCACAGATGACCTCACCTGTTCCCTTAATGTCACCTCCCTGAATAAGAAGGCACAACAGCGCCTCCCCTTCCTAAGGGGATTGAGGCAAGGGAGGTCCCACCCCCACCTTAACTGAATTTTACAGGAGCATCATTGAGAGCGTTCTGAGAAGCCACATCTCCAACTGGTAAGGGAGCAGTTGAGCACCAGCCCAGAAGTCCCTACAAAGGACTGTGAGAATGGCCAAGAGGATCATGGAGGTCTCCTTACCATCCATCGGGGAGATATATCAGTCACACTGTGTATGCAGGGCCTTTAGCATTATTAAGGATCCCACCCATCCATCCAGCATCCTCTTTGATTTTCTACCATCAGGCCGGAGACTACGATACATAAAAACAAGAATGGTCAGGATAGGGAACAGTTTCTTCCCTCAGGTCACGAGGCTTATGACCTCCCTGCCACATCACATTCAAAGTGTCACTGGTTAATTTGTTCTGTATCTTACAATATTCAATTTATGCTCTTTACTTTGTTTATGCTTAATTCATTTGTAAATTTTATTCTTACTTTCCTAAGTTATTGTGTGTTATATGTGTGATATGTGTACCACTGTGCTTTACACCCTGGTCCAGAGAAACTTCGTCTCGTTTGATGGTATACATACATATATATAAATGACATTAAACTTGACTTGACTTGATTTGACTGTGCCTCTCATAACTTTATAAACTTCTATCTAATATAGCCCAGTTCATCATAAGCACTGCCTTCTCCACCACTGAGCACATCTATGAGAACACTAGCACAAGAAAGCACATCCATCCTCAAGGACCCCCACCATCTATGCCATACTCTCTTCTTGCTACTATCATTGGACAGGAGTTCCAGGATCCCCAGGTTCCATATCACTAAGTTCAGGAATGGTTATTCCACTACAACCATCTGGGTACTGAACCAGCATTAATAACTTCACTCACCTCAACGCTGAACTGATTCTATGACCTGCAGTTTCACTTTCAAGGACTCATTACAGCTCCTATTCCTAGTTTTATATTTATTTGCACAATTTGTCTTTTGTGCATTAGTTTGTCAGTCTTGGTTCATGCTATACTCTCTTCTCACTGCTGCCATCAGGAAGAAGATACAGGAGCCTCAGGACTTACACCATCAGGTTCAGGAACTGTTAGTGCCCCTCAAACATCAGTGGGGGTGACTACTCAACTTTACTTGCTCCATCATTGAAATGTTCCCCCAACCTATGGACTAACTATCAAAGACTTTTCATCTCATGTTTTCGATATTTCTTTCTTCTTATTATTTCTTTTTTTTGTATTTGCACAGTTTTTTTTGACTTATGCACACTGGTTGAATGCCAGCTTGGTGTGGTTTTGTGTTGACTCTATCATGATTATTATTCTATTATGGATTTATTGAATATGCCTGCAAGACAATGAATCTCAAGGTTGTATATGATGAAATATAACAACTTTGATAATAAATTAGCTTTGAATTTTGAAGTAGTTTTTGTAGATTCTATTGTATTTCTTTGTGTTTCCTGTAGGTGCTTACAAGAAAGGTAGTGCAGAGTAACATATATGCACTTTGATAATAAACTTACTTCGAAATTCAAATAAAGACCAGCTGAGTTGGGGTTGGCCGAAGCCAAAGATAAAGGAATGAGCTTGTCTTGACTTTTTTTCATGTCAGTGGCAAGAGTTTATAAACCATTGTATAGATGCAGAAGGACCTCTGACCCATCATGGCCATTGACTGATGTCAACTTGCTCTGATCACAAAGATCATTAAATCACAAGATCTCTCGTTTCCAGCCCTTAATATTTTGGAAACTTTAATTAGTGTTCTAACTTTGAGAAGAGGAAATGTTTCTTTTTATAAACTTATAAACAAACACCTGGAATACCGATGTCATTCTGGCAAACTGTTCAAAATGGATAGACTCACTGTTCGAAGTACTGCCTCAGCATTAGAATTAACTCACATCAAATTATTTGCCTTTTATTAAATTAACATTTTTTCTTTCAACTTTCGCAACATTAGGAGCGGTTTGCTGTCCTTTTATTTTTTTTGAATTTTTTAAGACCATAAAATTGAAGTTAACGATCAAAGTGTTCCAGCTGAGCCACCAAAATGTCAGTGCTGTGGAAATATGGTTAGTTCTGCTCTACAGCAGCGCTATTAAGATTTTAAATCAAGAAAAAAATTGACCAATCTCTCATACTGTAACAATGCATTTTCACTGAACAATCTTCAAAGTCATTGGATTTTTTTGCTGACCTTTTACAATGAACAGAAAGGTCCTGGCTCTTGGTTCACCGATAAGCACTGAAGATCCCATTTTATTTAATGCTATCTTCTATGTTAACAGACCTTTTGGCTTGAATTTAAGCCCCCTCTCCCCCACCCCTACCACCTTCTGCTGAACCTTGCCAGGGTGTGGTCCTGTTGATGCTGCTGTAAAATTGGCTCCTCTCTTCATTTACTTGATTACAAACAGGCCATTTGGCTAACCTAATCTGTGCTGAATCACTTAAGTCACCTACTCCCATTGACCTGCACCGGGACCATAGACCTCCATACCCTTACCATCCATGTACCTATCCAAGCTTCTCTTAAACGTTGAAATCGAGCTCGTGTGCACCACTTGCACTGGCAGCTCATTCCATGCTCTCATGACGCTCTGAAGTTTCCCCTCATGTTGCCCTTAAACTTTTCTCCTTTCACTTTGTTGACCCCTTGTTGTAGTTCCACCCAACCTCAGTGGAAAAAGCCTGCTTGCATTTTCTCTATCTATACCCCTCATACTTTTGTGTGCCTCTATCAAATCTCCTCTCAATCTTTTATGTTCTAAGGAATAAAGTTCAATCTTTCCTTATAACTCAGGTCCTCCAGACCCAGCAATATCCTTGTAAGTTTTCTCCACACTCACTTTCAACCTTTTTTTCACATCTTTCCTGTAGCTAGGTGACCAAAACTGCACACAGTTAGGTGTACAAAATTATAATGGGAATAAATAGGGGAGATATAAGAACCTTTATCTCTTGGTGTGACTCTCTAATACACGAAAGCCTTGGTATAGGTAAGAGATTCAAAGGGGATTTGAGCGGGAACTTTTCACACACAGTGTGGTTGAAATTTGGAATGTGCTACCTGAGAAGGTGGGGGAGGTACAGTATTTAAGAAATATCTAAGCAAGCTATTAAATCACTCAGACATGGAAGGCTAAAGACCAAATGTTTAACTTAGAGAGATTATATCAGAGGCACAATCGCTGGTCAATATATGTCAGTTCATTTCAAGCAAGCTGGTACCAAAGGCTTCAGTCTTCTTGGAGACATAAAAAAAATTGCAGATGCTGGAATATGGAGCAAAAAGCTAACTGCTGGAGGAATTATGCAGCTTGAGCAAAATCTGCAGGGGTGAGGGAAAGGAACTGTTGACATTTAAAGGTCTTGATGCAGGGTCTTGAGCATAAACTTCGTTAATTCCTTCCCTGACTCCCCTCCCACGGATGCTGCTCTACCTTTTGATTTCCACCAGTAGATTTTTACACTTCGGTCTTCTTGGTTGAAGAGTGTAATATCATTCAAATCATCATTGAATTGTACCAACTCTTCACAGAAATGTGTTTTTGAAATATTGGAGAGGTGACAAATTGGAAGTCGCTTCCTCTGGTCTAATAACTTACTAGCACACATCATCAACCTTCACACATTAAGTGCAGACTTTTGGAGTGCTGCCAATATACGGAAGATGGCAGACTCAAAATCCTGTAGATGCCGAAATCTAAAGCAATGAACAAAATGCTGGAGGAGCCCGGTAGGCCAAAATTCAAAGTAAATTTATTGTGAAAGTACATATATATCAACATACACAACCCTGAGATCCACTTTCTTGTAGGCATTCACAGTAGAACAAAGAAATACAATAGAATCTATGAAAAACTACACAAATAAACACATAAACAATTAATATTCAACAGAAGATAAACTGTGCAAGTACAAAAAATAAACAAACAGGAAGACAAATAAATAATTAATACTGAGAAATCAGTTCAGTATTGAGGTGAGTGAAGTTATCCATGCTCGTTCAGGAATCTGATGGTTAGAGTAATAATTGTTCCTGAACCTGCTGCTGTGGGACCTAAGGCTCCTGTACCTCCTTCCTGGGGTAAATTTATTATCAAAGTACATATATATATTGCCATCCACTTTCAGCATGGCCTGGATGGTGGGGGTCCTTGAAGGTGGACACTGCTTTCTTGTGGCAGAGCTGCTTGTAGATGTGCTCGATGCTGGGGAGGCTTATTCCAAAAATGGACTGGCAGCATCTGTGAAGGGGATGGACATTTGATGTATTGGGTCAAGACCTTTCATCTGGACTGAAATAGGGACTGGCCATAGACGGGGATATGGGGGTTGGGGAGAGGAAGAAAACATCTTCATCAATCAAAACTTGATTGTGCTCTGGAATGCAATCAGCGTGGAACTGGTGGAAAGTTCTGAAATTGAGTTCCAAATACTTGTGGTTTCTGGAAATTAATTTCAATTTGAATATTCCAGGAGAATATATTTATGTAGTTATTTTTGTGGAGTCAGAATGAATATTGATACTCTCTGAGACCAATTTCATTCATAACATTTTGCTTCCCTCAGGAACTTCATCACTTGAAGGATATACTGTACTTAGACAATTATGAGCATGTTTGCTTTTGCATTGTTCTGAGCCACATCTTTGTAAGCTCGGCAGGTTTCCTCAGCTATATAAAACCTGGAACTTGGCCACATGTGGAATACATGTTCTGGTTGCCCCATTACAGGAAGGATATGGAGTCTTTGGAGAGAGTGCAGAGGAGATTCACCAGGATGCTGCCTAGATCAGAGGATATGAGCTATGGGGAGAAGTTGGACAAACTGGAATTCTTTTAACTTCATTTTGTAGACTAAGTGGAAAATCTGACAGAATAAATTCTTCTTGGGTTTTCCAGCCAGGTACAGGTTGTACTCAGCTGTATACCTGTACCTGGCTGAAAGCCTGAGAAGAGTTTATTCATCATATACGCTGGGAAAGCACTAGATCCTTTTTCATCTGGCAGAAGTTTATAAAGTTATGGGTGACATAATACATTGAGGCCATTTTATTATTTACAGCTGTACACATTCTCACTAATGCAAATATCTAATCAGCCAATTATGTGGAAAAACTTAATCTATATAAGCATGGAGACATGATTAAAATATTCAGATGTTCAGACCAGGCATCAGAATGGGGAAGAAATATGATCTAAGTGACTTTGACTGTGGAATGATTGTTGGTGCCAGATGGGGTGGTTTGATTATCTCAGCACCTGCTGATTTCACACACAACAGTATCTGGAGTTTGCAGAGAATGACGCAAAAAGCAAAAAAAAAAAAAAATCCAATAAGTGACAGTTCTGTGGATAAAAATGCCTTGTTTTAGAGAGAGAGATCAAAGGAAAATGGCCTGACTGGTTCAGGAAGACAACAGTATCTCAAATAACCACACAATACAACCGTGGTGTGCAGAGAAGCATTTCTGAATGCATAACATATCAAACCTTGACAGAAGACCACAAAGATATAAAAATACACTCTTTTACCACACACATATAAAAGTACAATCTATTAGGTAGAGGAGGTACCCAGTAAAGTGGCCATTGAATGTTGATGAGGTAGGCAGAATCTTTTTCCCAGGTTAGCAATGTCAAATATTAGGTGACATTGTTTTAATATAAGATTGAGAAAATTTAAGTGAGAGGCTTGGAGTAAGTTTGGTACACACAGAGAAATAGATGAGCTGCCAGGAGTGGTGGTGGAAGCAGACACAATAATGATTCAATAGATGTTTAGATAGGTGCAAGAGCACAAAGGGAATTGAGGAGTATGGATCATGTGCAGGCAGATAGGCTTAGTTCAATTTTGCCTTGTGGTCAGCACAGACATTGTGGGCTGAAGAGCCTGTTCCTCACCTATTCTGTTCTATATTCTATGATGGTTTCCTACACATTTGATCTTTAAAATGTCAACCCTGGAGTTTTTCTGTTTCAGTGTGCAATTGCTTTCTACATGTGTCCATTTAACTATTTTGTGCTACAGCCCAGTTGGAACCTGAACTTTATCAGTGTAAAATTGATAAGTATCTCTTTTCAGGTTAATTTCCCTTTTTGAAGTGGATTCAGTTCAAGGAACTCAGAGCTATAGCAGAAAAATAGACTGTTTGCCCAACTGATGACCCTTGTTGTAAAAATTATGTTATTCACTGAAGAGACGTGGACACCATTGACATTCACCATTCAGCTTAATTGCCTCTGGTCTAAAATACAGATAAGAGCCAACTGAAAATGTGGACTGTGAGCTATGTATAGAAGAAACCATGCAAGGACAATAGATTTGCTTTCCTGGAGGAAATTAACAAACAAGATGCAACCATCTTGTGGTTGTGTGAGTGAGATTGGCTTTCTATTAAATTCTGCTGTAAGCCACAGGTAAAACACCCAGCTACCGTGAAGGCTGCACCATAGCCTGGTATGGAAACACCAATGCTTTTGAATGGAAAATTCTACAAAAGGTAGTGGATTTGGCCCAGTACATCACAGGTAGATCTCTCCCAACCATTGAGCACATCTACTTGAAGCACTGTCACAGAAGAGCAGTATCCATCATCAGGGATACCCGCCACCCACGTTATGAGCTCTTCTCACTGCTGCCATCAGGAAGAAGGTACAAGAGCCTCAGGACTCACTCCACCAGGTTCAAGAACAGTTACTACTCCTCAACCATCATTTAACACTCACCTATCCCATCAGTGAAATGTTTCCACAGCCAGTGATCTCACTTTAAGGACTCATTATCTCATGTTCTTTTTATTTATTGCTATTTATTTATACATGCTTTTGGTCAGTTCATTGTCCTCTGCACTCTGGTTGATCTTTCATTGATTCTGTTATAGTTACTATTCTATGGATTTGCTGCATATGCCCACAGGAAAATGAATCTCAAGGTTGTATATGGTGACATACATGTATTTTGAAAATAAAAATTACTTTGAACTTTGACCTTGAGCAAGAAATTCAATAGCTCAGATCTCTGCATAATAATAGAATAGTTAACTACTAACTGCAGTTACACGGTCCAGTGTTTGTGATAGTGTGCCTTTATTTCCTTTTTGGGTTTATGGGGCTGCCATGTGTTGATGCCACCTTGTTCCATTCTCCCAGAAATGTAAATGTAACTATTTCTGCCCCGCAAATCCTTTTGACATAGAGTCCATCAGTTCAATCATGCAATCCTTACATTTTCCTCTAGTACCCATGTAAATCCTTTGCTTTTGTATCATTTCCATGTATAAACACTCAGTGGCCAATTTATTAAGTACACCTGCATGTAAATACAAGTGCGTAATCAGCCAATCATATGGCAGCAACGCAATACATAAACGTCTGCAGACATGGTCAAGCGGTTCAGTTGCTATGCAGACCAAACATCAGAATTGGGGAAGAAATGTGCTCAGAGTGACTTTGACTGTAGAATGGTTGTTGGTGCCAGATGGGGTGGTTTGCATATCTCAGAAACTGCTGATCTCCTGGATTTTCACCAACAACCATCTCTAGAGTTTACAGAGAATGGAATGAGAAACAAAAGACATCATCCAGTGAGTGGCACTTCTGTGGGTGAAGTTGTCTCAGGAGTTTTTACAGAGAATGGTGTGAAAGCCAAAAAATAAAACATGATGAGTGGCAGTTCTATGGGCAAAAAATGCCATGTTAATGAGAGAGATTAGAGGAGAATGCCCAGATGGGATCAAGCTGACAGAATGGCAACAATAACTTAAATAACCATGCATTCCCACTGTTGTCTGTATGTTCTCCTTCCATATTGGTTTCCTCCAGGTGCTCTGGTTTCCTCCCACATTCCAACAATGTACAGGTGAGTAGGTTAATTGTATGTTATCCTGTGATTAGTCCAGGATTAAAAAAGACCACAAGACATAGGAGCAGAATTAGGCCATTTAGCCCACTGAGTCTGCTCTGCCACTTCATCATGGCTGATCCCGGCTCCCACCCAACTCCATGCACCTGCCTTCTCATCATACCTTTTGATGCCCTGACCGAACAGCAGACGATCGACTTCCACCTTAAGTACACCCATGGACTTGGCCTTCTCCGCACTCTGTGGCAGACATTCCATAGGTTTACTACTCTCTAGCTAAAAAATTCCTCCTTAATTCTGTTCTAACAGGTCTTCCCCCAGTTCTGAGGCATTTCCTTCTAGCTCTGGATGCCCCCACCATAGGAAACATCCTCTCCACCTCCCCCCAAGCTAGTCCTTGCAACCTTCGGTAGGTGCGTTCCTGGGCGACGTGGTTCAAAGGTCTGGTTCCACACTGTCTGTCAATAAATAAATAACAACAGTGGTGTAAAGAAAAAGCATCTTTGAACCCACAATGCGTCAAACTTTGAAGGCTACACTGGGGAAGACTATGAACATACATTGGGTAGAGGAGGTACCTAATAAATTGGCCACTGAATGTATGCTTTTGTAATATGGGAATCAGAACTGGACATAGCTCTCAAAGAGTGGGTGCTCCAAGTAATTTACTCAGGTTAACATGATTTCGAAGTCCCTTGATGCTATTCATCTTGAATTCAGAGTGCGTGGCTGCTCCACGTCCCAAAGTAATTAGTTCTGTCTGGGTGCCACTATGACAGGCATACCTGTGATCCATTCCTTGAAATTGTGTTGTATGGAAGAATATCTCTCTGTTTTTCACATTTGGTACACTTTAATTGAGTTTTAGAGTAACACACTGTGTAATTGAAGCGGAATTAAAAAAGATTAGTTTAGCTGGATGAAAAAATAGAGGAAATGTCTTTCCAGTGTTACTGGTTTATATGAAGTCCTTGATTGTGCTTACATAATTCCTTCAGTTAACTTGATAAGGTATTTTTTGAAACTGGCTTTGAATATTATAGTGTTCTGTTAATAATAACTGATTAATTCAATTTCTTGCTGAGCACAGACAAGCGCTGTCAATATTTGAAGGATTACCCCTGAAAAATGGGCTGTGCTTATGACTTAACTGATGCAAAACTGTCCCAGGTGAAGAATAAGATCTCATTTTGCAGGAGACTAGGGCCTTCTCAATTGCTTGTTCAGTTCGTGAATGATATACTCTACACTGAGTGGCCACTTTATTAGATACACCTGTACACCTGCTCGTTAATGCAAATACCTAATGAGCCAATCATGTGGCAGCAATTCAATGCATAAACAAACATGCAGATGTGGTCAAGAAGTTCAGTTGTCCATTCCAAATATCAGAATGAGGAAGCAATGTGATTTAAGTGACTTCACTATGGAATGATTGTTGGTGCCAGATGGGGTGGTTTGAGTATCTCAGAAACTGCTGATCTCCTGGGATGTTCATCCACATCGTTCCCTAGAGTTTACAAAGAATGGTGTGAAATACAAGGAAAAAATATAAACAAGTGAGCAGCAGTTCTGCGAGTGTAAACGTCTCAAGAATTTGTAGAGAATAGTGTGAAAACAAGAAAGATATCCAGTGAGTGGCAGTTCGGTAGGCAAAAATGCCTTGTCAATAGGAGCGGTCAGAGGAGAATGGCCATGCTGGCTGAAGCTGACAGGAAGGTGGTGGTAACTCGAGTAACCACACGTTACAAGAGCGATGTGCAGAAGAGCATCTCTCAATGCACAACATGTTGAACCTTGAAGTGGACGGGTGCAGCAGCAGAAGACCGCACCGGGTCCACTCCTTCACACTTACTCCTTCACCCCTTTGCCCACTGCACTTTGAACTTGGAATGAAACGGTTTGTAATAATGCAGACTACCTGTTAGATTAAAGGTCAAGAAAAATGCTTGTTGGGAACAACTTAACGTTTAAAGCGTGCCATGCTACTCTCAGTAGGATTTGGCCATCTCACTGCTTCTGTTAACAGTGCGTTTCACATTCTTCTGGATATAGTTTGTTGTTTTTATTGTTTTGTGAACATTTGACATGCTTGGAGGTTTAAGAGCCTGTAGGTGCTGCAATCTAGAGCAACAAGAACAAACTCCTGGGGAAGCTCAGTGAGTCAGGCTGCATCTGTGGCGAGAAATGGACAGTGGGTGTTCTGGATTGAGAACTTTCCTCTGGGCACAAATTGACACTATATTGGAAGCAAGTGTGTAGAGAAGGTTCGTTCGGTTGATTGTTGAGATCAGGAGGTTGAATTGACTTACATCCTTCACGTGCGAGGGGTGATTGATAAGTTCATGGCCTAAGGTGGAAGGAGATGAGTTATACAGTTCTCGATACATGCACATGCAGTTCAACTCAGTGATTATGCAGAAAGTTTGAAGTTAATAACTCATCCCCTTCTACCTTAGGCCATGAACTTATCAATCATCCCGATGAGTTATTAACTGATGATCACTGCATAATCACTTAAAGAGTTGAACTGCATGTGCATATAACTCATCTCCTTCTACCGATGGCCACAAACTTATCAATCACCCCTCGTACACGAGGAGTAAAAATCTTTATGTTACATCTCAGTCTAAGTGTGCAATTTATGGTATTTTATAATAAATAGTATGTACAACAGGACAGGCAATATAACATAAAAATATAATTGTGTCAGCGTGAATTAATCAGTCTGATGGCCTGGTGGAAGAAGCTGTCCCGAAGCCTGCTGGTCCTGGCTTTTATGCTACAGTACTGTTTCCCAGGTCATAGCAGCTGGAACAGTTTGTGGTTGGCATGACTCAAGTCCTCAATGATCCTTTGAGCCCTTTTTACATGTCTGTCTTTGTAAATGTCCTGAATAGTGGGAAGTTTACATCTACAGATATGCTGGGCTGTCCACACCACTCTCTGCAGAGTCCTGTGATTGAGGGAAGTACAGTTCCTATACCTGGCAGTGACACAGCCAGTCAGGGTGCCCCTATAGAAAGTTCATAGGATTTGTGGGCCTATACCAAACTTCTTCAACCATTTGAGGTGAAAGAGGCACACAGCTGGTAGGTACAGACTACATAAGATCCTCGGTGATGTTTATGCTGAGGAACTTAAAGCTGTTCTCCCTCTCATCTCTAAATCCATTGATGTCAATTCGGGCTAGCTTGTCTCCATTCCTTCTGTGGTCCACAACCACCTCCTTAGTTTTTGCAACATTGAGGAGGAGGTTGTTTTCTTGACATTACTGTGACAGGGTGATGACATCTCTGTAGGCTGCCTCATTATTATTTGAGATTAGGCCAATCAGTGGTAGTGTTGTCAGAAAATTTAATTAGCAGATTAATTAGCAGATTAGAGCTGTGGGTACACAGTCATGAGTATACAGAGAGTAAAGGAGGGGGCTTAGTACACAGCCCTGAGGGGCACCTGTGTTGAGAGTCAGAGGGGCAGAGGTGAGAGAGCCCACTCTTACCACCTGCTGGTGATCTGACAATAAGTCCAGGATCCAGCTACACAAGGCAGGGTCAAGGCCGAGGTCTCTGAGCTTCTTGTCGAGTCTGGGTGGAATTGTGGTGCTGAATGCTGAAATGCAGTCCAAGAACAGCATTCTCACATAAGCATCCTTCTTCCCAGATGTGCAAGGACAGTGTGTAGAGCTGTGGCGATTGTGTCATCTGTTGATCGGTTGTGTCGGTAGGTGAATTGCAGGGGTCCAGTACGGGTGGTAGCATGTTGCAGAGGTAGTCCTCGACCAGCCCCTTAAAGCACTTGCTTATTATTGAGATGAGTGAGGCAGGATGCCAGTCATTCGGACATGTTACCCTGATCTTTTTTAGGTATCGGAACAATAGTGGATGTTTTGATGCAGGAGAGAACTCTACACTGGGAGAGGGAGAGGTGCGTCTGTGAACACACCTGACAGTTGTGCCGTGCACATTGCGAGCACCTGCTTTGGGACGCTGTCTGGTCCCGCGGGCTTGCCGACTGTGGGCTGCATTTTGAGGGACTAATAGGCAGTTGTTTTCATGTAGGGTTTGTGAAGGAGACTCACAAGTTAGACGTTGGGATGTTAGCTTTTGCGGAAAGGGGGATGTGGGGCCACAGGGTGTAGTTTTTGAGTAAGGGTTTGTCCTTTTAAGAGGGAGATAAGGAGGAATTTCTCCTCTACGGATCAGGAATAATTGGAATTCTCTATCCAGAAAATTATGGAGCCCAAATCATTGAATATATCAGGTGAAGACTGATGGAACTTTGGTCTGTGGGGAAAATGAGGCTTAGGGCATGCAGACAAGAAGATGAAGCTAAGACCATGATCAGATCTTATAGAGGGGCTCTATTGCTGTCTCCTGCTCCTATTAATGATGTCCTTGTGCTTATGTAGATGAATGATTGTGCCTCCTAGTAACACAATTATTTATTAGAATTCAGTTTCTTTCTACCTATTAAATTTTGATTATGTATTTACCCCTTGAGCTTTTTGTTATGCCTCTTTAAATGTAAGTATTCACAGCCTTTCTTCAGGGGGCAGACATCTAATATGAACGGCCTGCCTTTGCAGTAGAGGAGTGGGGATGGGCAGAAGCCCACCCCAGCATCAGCCAAGATGATTTTGCCCATAGGCTCGTCATTACCCACAAGAACATTTATTTTCTCCCTCTAGCTATGCAAGGCAAGCCTGTTCACCATTTTGTTTACTGCTAGGTACACAGCCACGGGTACTTACCAGTGGAAGTTGTGTCTATTAGCAGAGCTGAGTTGAAGTCACAGTAATGAAAATAGCTCTGAGATCTGTTTCCTTGGCTAGACATACTTTTGAGAGAGCCCGGTTTACACTTGGGAAGTAATTTTGTTGACTTTACGGTGCTGTTGGGAATGTGGCACGGATCTCAAAATCTGAGCAACTTGTCATTTTCCCTCCCTTGGCAGAGGTTGCTCTTTAGAACATATTCAAGCAAGTAAACATGAAATAAATCTAGTTGAGGAGTGCATCATTAGTTTGAATGAGAGGTTAAGTGCATGCTTTTAAACCAAGCCAATCCTATGATTGGTCCAGTCAGAACATAGAAGATAGGTCAGTACAGCACTGTACGGGCCCTTCAGCTGAAAACATTATGCTGACCTTTTAACCTACTCCAATATCAGTCTATCCCTTCCCTCCCACATAGGCATCCATTTTTTTCATCCGTACGCTTATCTAAGTGTCTCTTAAATGTCCCTGCTGTATCTGCCTGCACAGCCATCCCCAGAAGTGCATTCTTTATATTTACACTCTCTGTTTAAAAACCTACCTCACACATTCCCCAAATGTTTTCCCCAATGACCTTGAAGTACGTCTCCTCATTTTAGCCGTTTCCACCACTCTTGTCATCTTATGCTACTTACTGTATTATGATCCTTCATCAATTCACCTCTCATCCAGTGAGAAAAGCCCTGGTTTGCTCAACCTATCATCATGTGACGTGCTTTCTCGTCCAGGCAGCATCATGGTAAATCTCCTCTGCACCCTCTCTAAAGCTTCCACATCCATCCTATAATGAGGCGACCAGAGCTGAATACAATATTCTGAGTGTGCATCTAATCAGTTTTCTAGAGACATAATATTACTTCTGTGTTCCTGAATTCCATCACTTGACTAATGAAGTCCAAAACACCATTTTTCTTCTTATTCTCCCTGTCGACTTGTGCGACAGCTTTGAGAGCTCTGTAGACTCTGTTTATCCACCATGCTAAGAATCCTGCCATTAATGTTGTATTATGCTTTCGAGTACAGCCTTCCAAAGTGAATCACTTCACAGTTTTGTGGACAGAACTGTATCTGCCACTTCTCAGCCCAGCTATGCATCCTGTCAATGCCCCTGGCAACCACAGGACATTGAACTTAAAGTGGATGGGCTACAGCAGCAGAAGACCATGCATGTACACTTAGTGGCCATTTTATGTGGTGCAGGAGGCACCTAATGAAATGGCCACTGAGTGTATTTTGAAATGCCTCCATGGTATCATTATTACTGCTTGGTGAAGACCAAAACGTGCAGTACAATCCTACGTTTGTTGTTTGCCCCTTCTGATTTTCTACTTTTCTTGGGTTATCCATTGTAACTGTTCATACCATTTGATGAGGTTTGCATATTGAAATCAAATATATTGAATTTTTTTAAAAGAAATGTAGCAGGTGGACAAGATGACAGCATGACGGTAAGTTTCTGTGTCCAGTTCCTACTGGTGTTGTGTACTAAATACTCACACAGAGAAGAAGAGAAATGGTCCCATGTTGGGAGCATCTATTTCATTAGCCAACAGTCAACGTGTAACCCTTGCACTTCTAATAAAGGGTCTTCATCCAAAACATTAAACCTTTATTCCTTTTTATAGATGCTGCCTGACCTGTTGAATTCCTTCAGCATTTTGTGTGTATTACTTAGAATTTCCAGCATCTGCAGAATCTCTTGTGCTTATGATTTCCCTGTCACTTCAGCTAGAAAGTTCTGAATTCACGTCCCTCTACAGAGGCTAGTTTGGCTCTGTTGTGCAGAACTAAGGGATTTGCAATGTCAGGAGATCAATTTTCCACTCAAGGTATTAAGAAATGCTAAATACCCTGCTCTCCTTAGCAAATGGTCCCATGGCAGAAACTTTGAGAAACCGGAGTTCTGCCTGATGGTTATCCACACTAAAACAAATTGTCAACGTGATTCTGTAGATGCATGAAATACAGAGTAACTCTTCCAAAATGCTGGAGGAACTCAGCAGATTGGGTAGCATCTATAGAGAGGAATGAACAGTTAATGTTTCAAGCTGACACCCTTCATCAGGGTTGGAAAAGAAGGGTGAAGAAGCATTTTGTCAAGTCAACAGTAATGTTACATTACTGTTTATAGGAGCCCGCTGCACACAAACTAGTTGTAGTGAATCTTGCTTAGAACAGTGACTATATTTCAAGATATGACACAGCAACATGAATTCTGCTCTACAAGTGCAAGATATTTTTCTCCATGTGTTATTTGGTACCATACTGGAAAGATATCAATAAGAATGAAAGAGTATAAAGAAAACATATAAGGATGCTGTAGACCTGCTGAAGGGTTTCGATGGTATGTTTTTCCATTGATGCTGCCGGCCTGCCGAGTTCCTCTAGCATTTTGTGTGTGTTGCTTGGATCTCCAGCATCTGATGGTTTTCTCTTATATCAGGATGTCGCCTGGACTTGAGCATCTGAGTTACAGGGAAAGGTTGAACAGCTGAGAACTTTATATCCTAGAGCTTAAGAGAGTGAGGGGAGATTTAATAGAGCTATACAAGATTATGAGGGGTATCTCTGCGGAGTGGGAGGTTGTGAAGTGAGTAGGAGACAGTTCCTTGTGGACTGTAGTTTACAGGTTTGAAAAGTGACGGGGATCTGTTGGAACTTGTCTGTGGAGCAGGAGAAGTGAGGTGCAAGCAGAGCGGTCATTGTTGAAGAGGACCAGTGTTAGGTTGTTCAGGCTTCAGCTGAACAGGCTTGGGTGAGAACAGGCACAGGCTAGATAGTGTAACAAGTTTAGGCAGGATGGATTTTCAGGCAGTGGGATGCTCCTCCTCTGAGATGTGGGATTTCAGGGTAACTGACTATCCTGACATTCAGCTACAGATTGGCAAGTATGATGTTGTGGCCATCGCTGAAACTTGGATAAAGGATGGCTGCCATTGGGAGCTGAACGTACAAGCATAGACAGCGTACTGTATCAGAAAGATAGGTAGTAGGCAGAGGGGGTGGTGTGGCCCTACCTATAAGAAATAATATTAAATCATTAGAAAAGGATGACATAGGACTGGAAAGTGTACCGTCTCTATGGGTTGAGTTAAGAAATGGCAAGGGTAAAAGGACCTTAATGGCAGTTGTATGCAGGCCTCCTGTTACGAAGGATGAACAGCTCTGATGGGCAGAAGGGTGCATGTCCCCCTACCCTGGGAGAATTACAAACCGTTACTGTTGCCAGGCTGCTAATGAGAGAGAAAGAGATGGAACAAAAACATACTGGGACTTGAACACTTGCTTCAGACAAGGGAGAGATAACACCAGGAAAGAGAGACTTGTTGTTCCACCATATTATGACTCCTGAAAGACTTATGGCTTTGAAGGATTGTTCACTTGGTACTATTCTGTTTATTAAAATTCCTCAGTGGACAGCCGGAGTGGGCTGGTTTGATGGACTAAACCATTCAAAATTGATTAACACCTGAGACCCCATGAGTGGGGATAAAAAGTGAGGTCTGGGGAGACACCCCTCAGACACACCAGGAGACGCACCAAGAGACACACTAGTGAGCACTGTTTAAGTGTTGGAACCCATGAGATCGGTCAATTTTAACTCACAGTGTTAAATCCACGAGATCGGTCAAATTTTGGAAGTATCGGTCAATTTTAACTCACAGTGCTTATAACGAGGCCGGTGGGAGCTTGTGTGTGTGTCCACCCTTGCCTGGGTGACGAGCCCACCATAGAAGAACGGTCTAGCTAAAGGACAGAGGGGTCATACCTGAATGGCTACAACAACACATCGACGGATCAAGAAAGTAAAGGAAGATTTGAATGACTGTAGCTGTCACTGTTTGCTCACCCTCTCTCTCTCTCTCTCTCTCTTTCTCTCCCTCCAACGGTTACAACAAAAGAACCAACAACTACCTCAGCCTATATGAACTGAACTGAACTTTAGACTTTCCCATGATAATTAATTATTCCCTGGACAACGAGAGAGCTTGCTTATTATTGATTATTATTATACCCACACTTTTAGGTTTAGTATTGCTAATGTGTATTATCTGTATATTTGCATTGTTGATATTGATTTGTATACTTTACTAATAAACACTGTTTTGAAAATAGTAGCAGACTCCAACGGATACTTCTGTCTTTGCTGGTAAGACACGCAGTTACGGGGTAAGTAACACTCCAAACAGCAGCCGGGATGTGAATTACAAATTACAGCAGGAGATAGAAAAGGCGTGTCAGAAGGGCAATGTCATGATAATCGTTGGGGATTTTCATGTAAAGGTGGATTGGGGAAACCAGGCCAGTACTGGACCTCAAGAGAGAGAATTTGTAGAATGTCTAAGGGATGTTTTTTTTAGAACAGCTTGTTGTTGAGCCCACTAGGGGATCGGCTGTGCTGGATTGGGTGTTGTGCAATGATCCAGAGGTGGTAAGAGAGCTTAAGGTTAAGGAACCCTTATGGAACAGTGATCACAATATGATTGAGTTCATTTTGAAATTTTAGAAGGAGAAATTAAATTCCAATGTGTCGGTATTTCAGTGGAATAAAGGAAATTATAATGAGAGGGGGACTGGCCAAAGTTGACTGGAAAGGGACACTAGCAAGAGGGACAGCAGAGCAGCAATGACTGGAGTTCCTGTGAAAAATGAGGGATGTACAAGACAGATATATTCCAAATAAGAAGAGATTTTTGAAAGGAAGAAGGACACTTCTGTGGCTGACAAGTGAAATCAGAGCCAAAGTAAAAGCAAAAGAGAGGCCATTAAAGGAAGCCAAAGCTTGTGGGAAGATAGAGGATTGGGAGGCTTTTAAAAACTTGCAGAATGAAACCAAGAAGTCAGTTAGGGGGCTGTGGTAAACTATGTATACCTGTCTGGACACTCCCCTCTGCTGACTGCTCCTGAGGCTCCTCCCACAGACCTCTGGAGGCACTGCTCCTCCCTCAGTCTCGAAGATGTCCTGGTCACGTTTGCAGCTAATAAAAGCCTATCTTTTGCCTCCCGTCTCCGAGAGTTATTGATGGTGCATCAATTTTATTAGCTGCAATTTTAAACCATGGAGAGTATTTTATGACCGGACAAATTGGACATTGATCCTCAAGCTCCCGAAGCAGCCATTGCCTTTGAACCCTGGCCTGCATGCTTCCAATCGGACCTGGAAGAGATTTCCGTGACTGAGCCTGCCATCATGCACAAAGTTCTGCTCTCCAGGGTCAGTCCACGGGTGTACTCCCTAATCAGAGACCTGCCGACCTACCAAGGGGCACTGGACGCCCTCAAAAGACAGTAACTGCGGCCGGTGAACACCTTCTATCCAAATCATCGCTTAGCAACATGGCGGCAGCGGGCCGGAGAGTTGAGTGCTGAGTTTGTCCGGACCCTACAGACACTCGTGCGGGCCTGCAACTGTAGGGGACTGACGGCGGAACAGCATGTGGAGCTCCTGGTATGAGGTGCCTTCGTTACAGGGATCAGGTCAGTGTACGTGTGCCAGCGGCTGCTGGAAAACGTCGATCTTACCATACAGTCGGCGATTGAGCTGGCTGATATGCCGGAGGCTGCTCTGCACAAAGCTGACGCTGTCCAGCCGCGTGATCTCCCGCCGGTCCCATGGACGCTGCAGACCCCGCCACCCGCCGGCGAATTGACCACATTCGCTGCTGCTCGCGAGTCCATGAACTCCCCGCAATCGACCACGGCTCCTGCCAGTCACAAGTCCCCACAGAGTTACTTCTGCGGACTCGAAAAGCACTCCCGAAATCGCCGCCTGGCCCAAAAAGCTACCTGCTCCAGCTGCAGAAAGAAGGGCCACTTCACCAAGGCCCGTAAGTCTAAACTACGAGTGGGGTCAAGCAGCGCTGCATGCGAGGCATGGGGGCGGCCATCTTGGTCGCCACCATCTTGCCTGCCTCACGCGAGGCATAGGGGCAGCCATCTTTGTCAGCGCCACCTCGCCCTGCCTCCGACCCATGGGTGCTTACCGGGCACCAAGACGGCGATTCAACTCTGGCCTCCGTAACCCTCAACCAAAGCGCTCCACACCAGCTCGCAAGGTCAATGATGGACATCCTCGTGGAGAGGCACAGGACTAGCTGCCTGTTTGACATGGGCAGCACTGAGAGTTTTATTGACCAGGACACAGTGCAATGCTGCGGACTTGTGACACAGCCGGTAAGCCAGAGGGTCACCTTGGCTTCTGGGTCGTATTCCACAGACATCCAGGGGGTTGTGTAGCGACACTGGTGGTGCAGGGCACAGAATATCGGGACTTTGTGTTACTGGTCATGCCTCAACTGTGTGCCCCTGTGCTATTGGGGCTCGACTTCCAGAGCCACCTGAAAAGTGTGACAATGGAGTATGACCGGCCCCTCCCACCAATCACTGTCAGAAATCCTCAGTTTTGTGGGGTTTCGTCATATAACCCACTACTGATCACACACCGACCCGCACATCCCACCCAACACCATGCCAATGGCCGCGCTACTGACACCGCTTGCAGCCTCTCCACCCTCAAGATCCCTCCCCCACCGCTGTTCGCCAACCTGACACCTGACTGTAAACCTGTGGCAACCAAAAGCAGAAGGTACAGCGCGGGGGACAGGGTCTTCATTAAGTCGGAGGTGCAGCGGCTGCTCAGGGAGGGGATCATTGAGCCAAGCACAAGTCCTTGGAGGGCCCAGGTGGTTATTGTTCGGACCGGGCAGAAAAATAGGATGGTCATGGACTATAGCCAGACAATCAATAGGTTCACGCAGCTTGATGCGTACCCCCTATCCCACATCGCGGATATGGTCAATCAGATAGTCAGTACAAGGTGTACTCGACCATAGATCTGAAATCCGCTTACCATCAGCTCCCCAAGAGGACCGCCCCTACACCGCCTTCGAGGCAGGCGGCAGGCTCTATCACTTCCTGCGCATCCCCTTTGGTGTCACAAATGGTGTCTCTGTCTTCCAGAGGGAAATGGACCGGATGGTGGACCAGTGCCAACTGAAGGCCGCATTCCCATATCTGGATAACATCACCATCTGCAGTCACAACTGGCAGGATCACGACGCCAACCTCCAACGATTTTTCCAAGCGGCCAAAGCTCTTAACCTCACCTATAACAGGGACAAGTGTGTGTTTGGAACCACATGACTTGCTATCCTTGGGTATGTCGTGGAGAACAGGGTCATTGGCCCTGACCCCAACAGTATGCACGCCCTGTTGGAACTCCCTCTTCCCACCACACTCAGAGCCCTCAAATGGTGCCTGGGCTTCTTTTCCTATTATGCCCAATGGGTCCCCCATTTCACAGAAAAGGCCTGCCCCCTGGTCAAGTCCACAGCATTTCCACTCTCAGCCGAGGCCCGCTTGGCCTTCAGCCGCATTAAAGGGGATATTGCCAAAGCAATGATGCATGTGGTGGATAGATAGATACTTTATTCATCCCCAAGGGGAAATTCAACATTTTTCCAGTGTCCCAAAAACTTATTGTAGCAAAACTAATTACATACAGTATTTAACTCAGTATAAATATGATATGCATCTAAAATCACCCTCCCAAAAATCATTAATAAATAGCTTTTAAAAAGTTCTTAAATAGTTTACTAAAGTGCATTGAGTGGTAACTTAAGCTCAGTCCTAACCCCGGCACTTTAACATGTCTTGCCCCTGATGGTTGAATTGTAGAGCCGAATGGCGTTGGGGAGTAATGATCTCTTCATCCTGTCTGAGGAGCATTGCATTGACAGCAACCTGCCGCTAAAGCTGCTTCTCTGTCTCTGGATGGTGCTGTGCAGAGGATGTTCAGGGTTTCCCATGATTGACCTTAGCCTACTCAGCGCCCTCCTCTCTGCCACCGATGTCATACTCTCCAGTTCTGTGCCCACGACAGAGCCCACCTTCCTTACCAGCTTATTAAGACATGAGGCGTCCCTCTTCTTAATGCTGCCTCCCCAGCACGCCACCACAAAGAAGGATGAGACCATTCCCTTTCAAGTAGAGAGTGACGCCTCCGATTTCGCGCTGGCTGCTACTCTCAATCAGGCAGGCAGGCCAGTAGCATTCTTCTCTCATACCCTTCAGGGCCCTGAAATTTGGCACTGCGCAGTGGAGAAAGAAGCCCAGGCTATAGTGGAAGCTATTAGGCACTGGAGGCACTATCTCGCCGGCAAAAGGTTCACCTTGCTAACCGACCAGCACTCAGTTGCGTTCATGTTCAGCAACCACCAGCGGGACAAAATCAAAAATGATAAAATTTTGAGCTGGAGAATAGAACTCTCCACCTACAATTATGATATCCTCTACTGGCCTGGAAGGCTCAATGAGCCCCCTGATGCCCTATCCCGGGGAGCGTGTGCCAGCGCACAGCTTGACTGGCTATATACCCTCCATGCACATCTTTGCCACCCGGGGGTCACCCAACTCTGCCATTTCATGAAAGCCCGGAACCTGCCGTACTCCCTTGAGGACATCAGGATGATGACCAGGGACTGCCAAGTCTGTGCTGAGTGCAAACCGCACTTCTACCATCCTGAAAAGGCACACCTCATCAAGGCCACCTGCCCCTTTGAGCGACTGAGTGTTGACTTTAAGGGCCCCGTTCCCTCTACCGACTGCAATGTCTACTTTCTCAACGCCATCGATGGGTAATTGCGGTTCCCCTTTGCCATCCCCTGCCCCGATACCACTGCCACGTCCGTCATAAAAGCCAGCTCTTCACTCTGTTCGGATATCCCTGTTATATCCACAGTGATAGAGGGTCCTCTTTTATGAGTGACGGGCTGCGTCAGTACCTGCTGGCTAGGGGCATTGCTACTAGTAGGACCATGAGCTATAATCCCCGGGGGAATGGACAGGTGGAGAGGGAAAGTGTCTTTGTGTGGAAGGCCACACCCTTAGCCCTTAGGTCAAAGGGGTTGCCAGTCTCTCGCTGGCAGGAGGTCCTCCCTGAGGCACTCCACTCCATCCGCTCCCTGTTATGCACGTCCACCAATGCAACCCCAAATGAGTGACTCTTTTCTTTTCCCTGGAAGTCTGCCACTGGAACCATTCTACCAGCTTGGCTGACGTCCCCAGGGCCAGTGTTGCTCCGGAAACATGTGAGGAGCAATAAATACTCCTCGATGGTCGAGAGGGTTCACCCACTTCATGCGAACCCCCAGTATGCCTACGTGGTCTTACCTGATGGGCGGGAGGACACGGTTTCCGTCCGCGACTTGGCGCCCGCAGGAGCACCAGACCCCTATCCCGAACACTCCACGGTAACTATGAACCTCGTACCCACCGATGTATACATATATACCCACGAGACCCTGCGCACACTCCCCTCTCAGCCGAGACCCACGCGCACACCAAGCCCTACGCAGACTCCGCATGACACTCCCATACCGGGCGCCAGGCACACACATGAGGGATTACTGACGCCTAACGGGCTGGCACCTCAAGTCAGGCCGGAGCCAGCACAACCACCGTCACCGGTGCAATCACCGCCGGTGCTACGTAGATCGCAGCGACAGACTCGACTGCCTGATAGACTTAACCTGTAAATATATTTGTGAGAAACTTCGTCCGTGGGGACTCTCTTTTAAAACGAAGGGCGGGGGGGTGGGGGGGGTGAATGGTGAACTATGTGTATACCTGTCTGGACACACCCCTCTGCTGACTGCTCCTGTGGCTCCTCCCAAAGACCCCTGTATAAAGGCGATTGGAGGCACTGCTCCTCCCTCAGTCTCCAAGATGTCGTGGTCACGTTTGCTACTAATAAAAACCTATCTTTTGCTCCCCGTCTCCGAGAGTTATTGATGGTGCATCAGGGGCAAAAGTTTAGGGGTAACATGAGGGGAATTTCTTTACTTAGAGAGTGGTAGCTGAGTGGAACAAGCTTCTAGTAGAAGTGGCAGAGGCAGGTTTGATATTGTCATTTAAAGTAAAATTGGATAGGTACACGGACAGAAAAGGATTGGAGGATTATGGGCTGATTGTGGGTCAGTGGGACTACATGAGAGTAAGCGTTTGGCACGGACTAGAAGGGCCGAGATGGCCTGTTTCCGTGCGGTAATTGTTATATGGTTATTTGGAAGGAAAAGAAGAGCTATGAAAGGAAGCTGGCGAGTGATATCAAAGAAGATACTAAAAGCTTTATAAAGTATATAAAGGTTAAAAGAAAGTTGAGGGAGATATAGGACCAATAGAAAATGATGCTGGAGATATTATAATGAGAGACACAAAGATGGCATGGAACGTTTAAAGGGAACTTGAGGGGGATCTTTTTCACTCAGTGGCTGGTGAGAATGTGGAAGGAGCAGTCAGTGGGAGTGATGGATTTCAAAATTATAGAGAAATTTGGTTAAGTTCATGGATAGAAGGGTTATGGATGGCTAAGGTGCAGGTGTTGGTTGATGGACTAGGCAGAAAAATAGTTGTAGCATGGACTAGATGGGCTATGGTGCTATGGTGCTCCGTGATTCTACGAATGTATGTCTCTAGCTGTTCAACGTTAGAAAATAAATAGAGGTTGTGAACCATTCTCGGCTGCTGTTGAATCCAGATGTCAAAAGAGAAATGAATTTATAAATAATTTGTCATCCTTTTACAAGGATCATGATGTATTATAGTGAAATAGCTCTGTAAAACTGTAGTAAAGAACAAAGGGTATGTTCATGTAGCAAAGTGATAAAGGGGTACTCTGCAGTGTTGCTATGAGGCAGAGAAAGTCTGGAAAATGTTCAAATCGGTCTAAACCACAAACCACAGATTAACATGAACCTTGGTAAACTCATGATTGGTGATTAGCCTCGGAACAATCCCATAAACTCTGGGATGGACTTTTGCTACTGTAAAGACAGAACTGCACACAACTCATGCAGTACACTAAGTGCTCAATCTTCACTCTGCAAAAAGGCTTACCTCACTCTATGTATAGACAACGCATGTGGGGTAGAGATGAAGTTCAAAGACCAAGATAAATTTATTGCCGAAGTACATCTACAAACATGAGCTTGAATCTCTTGAGGACATACTCAATAAATCCATAATAGAATAATAAACCACAACAAAAGACCGCATCGACTCGGGCATTCCAGTGAGCAAAAGACACCAAAATGTGCAAATACAAAAAGAATCAAATAAATAAATAAATAAATAAATAAATAAATAGATAGATAGATAGATAGATAAGCAGACAAATAAATAAATAAATAAATAAATAAATAAGTAGCTATGGGGAACATGAGAAGAAGAGTCCTTGAAAGTGAGTCCATGGGTTTTGGGAACAGTTTGATGATGGGGGCAAGTGAAGTTGAGAAGAAGGGGTAAAAATAGGTAAGATTGATTGAACACTGAGATAGGGAGCATTCATTCAGTGATGGGACTGAGTGTACCCATTTGATTGTGCTGAACTGAATTCAAGACTGGTATAACTATCTATAAGTGCCCTCACTATTGAGAGAGAATGCTGTATCAACCTACACTTCAAGGACTAATTTACTTCACTACTTCAGTCTTTTCCTGATGGGGTTTAAATGAAAATAGTCATTACTGCGAACAGTGGGTTTCCCCTCCCAGTCAGGAAGGAGATAATTCCAGATAATGAAGCAGCTTAAACACAGTTTAGATTTGAACAAAGCACATAACTCTGAGGAGTAATTCGTGAACAGAGATATACACTCAGTGGCCACTTTATTAGGTACCTCCCGTATCTGATAAAGTGGCCACTGTGTGTGTGCTCGTGCTATTCTGCTGCTGCAGTCCACCCACATGAAGGTTCAATGTTCTGGGCATTCAGAGATGCTCTTCTGCACACCACTGTTGTATCGTGTATTTATTTGTGATACTGTCGTCTTCCTGTTGGCTTGAATCTGTCTGGTCATCCTTCTCTGACCTCTCACATCAACGAGATGTTTTAAAACTGCTGCTCAATGGATTTTTTTGTTTGTCTTGCGCACCATTCTCTGTAGACTCTAGAGAATGTTGCGCAGGAAAATCCCGGGAGATCAGCAGTTTCTGAGATATTCAAACCACCCCCGACTGACACCAACGACCTTCCCCATTCTGTTGTTTGGTCTGAAAAACAACTGAACCTTTCGACCATGTCTGTATGCCTTTATGCATTGTGTTGCTGCCACATAATTGGCTGATTAAGTATTTGCATTACCTGATAAAGTGGCCACCAAGTGTATGACTTACGAAGGTTTTCCAAAACACAAGTACAATTCTTATAATCTAGACAAACATACAAGTGGACTGCAAATAAGCAGGTTGACCATTACATAAGCCAAGGCTGAGGATTGGATTTTATGTTTTCTCTCCGTCTACCTACCCTGACTACATTCTAACATCCTCTACTGCCATGATGAGGCCAAACTCAGGTTGGAGGAGCAACACCTCATCTACCGTCTGGGTAGCCTCCAGCCTGGGGGTATGAACATTGAATTCTCCAATTTCCGGTAATTCCCTCCCCTCCCCCTTCCCCTATCCCAGGTCCCTCTCTGCCTCTCTCCCCTTTCAACTTTCTGCTTCTTTATCTCTACAGTTCTTTCATGCTTATCCCCTCCCCCCTCCCCCCTTTATCTTTCCTCTGATAGGTTTTCCACCTGGCGCCTCTAGGCCCTACCCCCTCCCCTATCTCTATTACTGGGCTTCAGCCCTCTCTTCCCCCCCATTCCTGATGAAGGGTCTCGGCCCGAAACATTGGTTACTCTTTTCTCACGGATGCCGCCTGACCTGCTGAGTTCTTCCAGCATTGTGTACGTAACATTTATACTGCTTTTGTGTGAGTTGACATAATTTGCATTTATTGTTTTTCAAAGTTCAAAGTAAAATCCATTATCAGAGTACATACATGTCTGAGATTCTTTTTCTGTGGGCAGACTTTACAAATCTATAGGGCAGTAATTGTAAAAAGGATCAATGGAGAACAAACTGTGCAAATGCAAATGTAGGTAAATAGCAATAAGTAATGAGCATAAAACAACAAGATAAAGTCCTTAAAATGATACCATTATTTATGGGAACTCCCGGAATGGAATGAGTGTAGTTATTCAAGAGCTTGATGATTGAGGGGTAGTAACTCTTCTTGAACCTGGTGGTGCAAGGCCTGAGGCACTTGTACCTTCTACCTGATGGCAGAAGCAAGAAGAGAGCATGGCTTGGGTGGAGAGAATCTTTGATGACGGATTCTGCTTTTCTACGGCAGTGTTTCACGTAGATGTGCTTGGTGGTTGGGAGGGCTTTACCTGTGGCGTACTGGGCTGAATCCACTACTTTTTGTAGGATTCCCCAGTCAAAGACATTGGTGTTCCCATACCAGGCTATAATGCAGCCAGTCAGCACAATTTCCATTACACGTCTATAGAATTTGCTAAGGGTTTTGATGGCATGTTGAAGCTCAACAGACTCCTGAGGAAGTAGAGGTGCTGTTATGTTTTCTTCACAGTTATACTTATATCATGGGTCCAGGACTAGTGATACTGCGGTGACAATGAAGTGGTGACGCTGAGGAATTTAAAGTTACTGACCCTCTCCACCTCTGATCCTCTGATTATTACTGGTTTATGGAAGTCTGGTTCCCTGTCCTGAAGTCTACAATCAATTCCTTGGTCTTATTGACATTGAGTGAGAAGAATGTTGTTATTACAAGATACGGAGGCTTTTTCCCAGGGCTGAAATGGCTAGCACGAGATGGCATAGTCTTAAGCTGCTTGGAAGTAGGTTCAGAGGAGATGTCAGGGGTAAGTTTTTTACGCTGAGAGTGGTGAGTGTGTGGAACGGGCTGCCGGCAGTGGTGGTGGAGGCGGAAACGATAGGGTTTTTTAAGAGACTCCTGGATAGGTACATGGAGCTTGGTAAAGTAGATGGCTATGGGTAAGCCTAGGTAGTTCTAAGGCAAGGACATGTTCGGCACAGCTTTGAGGGCCGAAGGGCCTGTATGTTTTCTATGTTTCTACACCACTCAGCCAAGTTTTCAGTCTCCCTCTTACGTGCTGATTCATGATCTCCTTTGATACAGCCCACAAGAGCGGTGTCACCAGCAAGCTTCTGTATGGTGTTGGAGCTGTACTTGGCCACACTGCCATAGGTGTAAAGTGAGCAGAGCAGGAGGCTAATCATCCCTGTGCTGATGGAGATTGTGGAGGAGATGTTTTTACCAATCCGAACTGACTGGGGTCTACACGTTAGGAAATCCAGGATGCAATTGCACAGAGCGTATTGAGGCCCAGGTCTTGGAGTTTACTGACTAGTTTTGAGGGGATGGTGGTATTAAATGCTGAGCTGTACTGGATAAGGAGCCATCTTTGCTGTCCGGATGTTCCACGGTTGTTTAAAGAGCCAGTGAAATGGCATCTGCTGTAGACCTGTTGCTCCAGTGGGTGAATTGGAGAGGATCCAAGTTGCCACTCAGACAGGAGCTAACATACTTCAACATCAGACCCTCAGAACACTTCATCACTGTGGATGTAGGTGTCACTGGGCAATAGTCATTGAGACGGTTAGCATGCTCTTCTTGGGTGCTGGCATAATTGAAACCTGCTTGAAGCAGATTGAAGATATCTGTGAACAGTTGGTTAGCACAGGTCTTCAGTACTTGACCAGGTATTCCATCCAGACTGGATGACTTCCTTGCATTCACTGTCTTGAAGGCAACCCACAGGTCATCTTCAGATCCTGAGATGAAAGGATCATTGGGAGACATGGGGGTGGTCAAAGTGAGCAAAGAAGGCATTGAGTTCATTTGGAGGTGAATCTCTGTCACTCATGTCACACGATTTGACTTTGTAGGAGGTTATGGCATTCAAATCTTGGCACCACTGTCGAGAACCCCCCGTTGATTCCAGCCTAGTCCAGAATCTCCATCGCTGTAAGATAGCTAACCAGAGATCATACCTGCACCTTTTGTAGCATTCTTGATTTCCAGACTTGAATGCCTCTGATCTGGCATTTCATTGTTTATCTGTGGCTTCTGATTGGGGAAGACCCTGAATGATTTTGTGAGGACACGCTCATTCACAGCTGTTTTTATAAAAGGCCGTTATGACCCTGGTGTACCCATTCAGGTCTTCAGATGAGTTCTTGAACACAGCCCAGCCCTCAGCCTCAAGGTAATCCTGTAACTTTTTCTCTGCCACCTGGGGCCAGCTCTTCGTTGCCTTAATCTCTGGAACCTTGCTCTTTAAGCTCTGTTTGCGTGCAGCAAGTAGGAGTACAGCCAAATGGTCCAACTTTGCAAAATGTAGTCTAAGAAAGGAACGATCGGCATTCCTTATCATTATGTAGCAGTGGTCTAATGTGTGGACCTCTAGAGCACCAGGTTGGGCAGGGTTTTCTTCAAACAGACCTGGTTAAAGTCACCGACTATAATTTGAAATGTGTGTGGATGGACTGTTTTTCATCTGCAGACAACATTGTGTAATTTCATGAGTGCTTGCTTATAATTGGTTACCGGTGTATATAAATTACAGTCAGGATCACAGATGAGAACTCCCAAGACAAATAGAATGGTCTACATTTAATAGTTAGGTGTTCTAAGTCAGGGGAACAAAGACCACATTTATCAAGGTAGGTGGAGTGTTTAATTAGGTCAAAATAGACTATCTTGTTTCTCTTGAGGTCATAGTTCATCTAGACCAATGTGAACTCTATTGTTTCTTTTGATTAAGAGGGCGAGCAAATTGAACTAATTAGAACTTTAACTTACTGACATTAAACATCTTGAACAATTGATGGTTAAAAAGCTGCGTTGAGTAATAAGCTTTTTGGACGAGGGAAGTGAAAAACTGTCAGTTTGGTGATGATTAGCAGCAATGTTGACAAAAGAGAGTTTGCTCTGAAGCTAAGTCCCAGTCTCTATGTGAATTCTCCCCATCGATACTTGGCATTACAGTGCTTAGCTGAAACCCAGGAAGCCTGGAGTTTAATGGTTCTGGGTTTGTACACAGTGAATTCAGAAGGATGTGAGGGGCATCTCCATGAAATCTAGCAAATAATGAAAGGCATGGGTAGCGTGGATATGATGAGAATGCTTCCACTGGTAGGAGAATCCATGACCTAAGGTCAGAGCTTCAAAATAAGGAAAGGTCTCTTTAGAACTGAGATGAGGAGTAATTTCTTCGGTCACAGAGTGGTGGTTCTGCAGAATCTGCTACCTAACTCTACCATGCATTAAGGTTCTGATTAGGTGTGTGGTAATTGAGTATGCTTAAGGCAGTCATTGACTGGTTCTTGAATGGTAATGAGATTTAAGGTTTAAGGGAAGAAGATGGGAGAATGGGCTTTATATAAAAAAAAATCTGCCATAATTGAAAGGTGGAGCAGACTGGATGAACTGAATGGCCTAATTCTGCTCCTATATTCTGTGGTCCTATGGCCCTAACTTAAATGATGGTCTTAACTTTGTTTTCAAAGATACAAAGTACATTTATTTTCAAAGTATGTATGCAGTATGTAATCCTAAAATTCATCTTTTGTGAGGATTACCTGTTAAACCAAATGTTGTTGATGCTAAGGAGGGGTTAAATTAGAAAAGTCCTGTCTACCAATTATTGTAAGAAAATGGGTGAAGCTTGGATCAAGGCTAAGGCTGTATTACCAAACCTGACTCATTGTTCAAGGAGTTGGAAGGGAATTGATACGTTTACTGTTTGGTCTTAGCTTTACAATCTCTGATACAGCTAAAAAAAATCCTCGCTATATCCTTATCCTTTAGATTTAAAAGGAATGAGGAATAATATTGAGATAGAGAATTGCTGAGAATGCACAATAGGCTAGATTTTGAGATGGTCCCACTGAATCTCAAATAAGGGATTATGTTTACAAGTTTAGGCAGTGGTAATTTACAACTGAGATTTATAGGAACTTTCTGAATCTCTGGAATTCTCTGTCCCGCATAGTTGTGGAGATTGAGTCACTGGGGCTACTTAAAAAGAAAATCGGTAACCTTTTGAAAGTTTGGAGAACTACAGGCGATATGAGAGTTTATAAGTTAATAAATGTGAGAACCTGTGGCATTTTGCTATTGTGATGCTCTATGTACACAGAGACTGCTGTTGTAACATTGATACTAAAATCAAAAATCTATTTGGCAGCTCTGTCACAACAGTTCTCACTATGAGCTCAACTATCTGATCTTTTATAAATAATATCCTCTGTAAGGAATGCATAATCTTCTCATATTTTGTATTGATGTATTGATTTAGAAAGACACTATTTGGTCCCCTGAGTCTAGTTGACTCTCCAAACACTCAGATCGGTTGAATTCTTATGCATATTTCAGTGTAATTCAATTTACTTCAAAAGACCATAAGACAGAGGAGCAGAATTAGGCCATTCAACCCATTGAGTCTGTTCCAACATTTGATTGTAGATGATTTATTATCTTTCTCAATTCCATCCTTCTGCCTTCTCCATGTAACCTTTGACAGCCTTACTAATCAAGAACCGATCAAACTCCGCTTTCAATATATCCAGTGACTTGGCCTCCAATGCAATACATTCCACAGATTCTCCACCATCTGGGTAATGAATTCCTCATCATCTCGATTCTAAAGGGGTGCCCTTGTATCTGAATCTGTACCTAGACTGGTCCTAGACTCCTCCTCTCAATGTCCACTCTATCTAGACCTTTCAATATCTGATAGGTTTCAATAAGACCTCTCCTCATTCTCCTAAACTCCAGTGAATAGACTTATGGTTTGTAATTCCAGAAACAAATCAACGGAAAAACACAAGAGTTGGGAAGTGGGTCTACTTAGCTTTTCATCTCCCTTTTTTTAAGAGGCACTCACATATGACGTGGTGACATATGACATATGGCATTCACATATTGTTACGTATAACCCATAATGAATTATGTAAACAACAAAAATGCTTAATTAAACAATATATCTACAACATTACTGAAATATTGAATACACTATACTCCTCCCTGGTGAGCTATAAACTACAACTCAATATAGAATCTATTTCAACTCAAATATGTATGTAAATTTTAATTTGTTCCATTCAGCTCTAAAAATTTAATTGCTGTGGAAGATTTCTTACTTTTGTGGGATCACATCTTTCCTGATAAGGTTGGGGTGGGTGTCACTCTGGTTGGCAGGAACCCACTTCTGATCATCTCTGAAGACCCTGGCCAGACCTGCTTGTCCAGGTGTTAAACATCGAACCTCCTTTTCTAAAGAGCCCTCAATTTGACTCAACTGTTTGTCCTGTATCCTCTTTCCGAGATTGGGTTTGAGGAGATCCAAGCATGACTCAGGAATCGCATAACTAGTGAGTTGTTGGTTGTGGAATGTGCTGCTTTGAGATATGCAAAGAAGAAATAGTGGGGATTTTGATCCAGTGTAGTCTGTTCTGTTGGCATTGTTTGCAACGCATTCTTTAAGCTCTGGACAAACCTTTCTGCCTAGCCATTTGTAGCTGGGTGGTATGGTGTGAATGTATTATGTCTTATTCCATTCATTTTCAAGAATGACCGAAGCTGTTCTGGAACAAACTGTGGTCTATTAGAAATGCCTAAGTGCTCTGGGACACCAGTTCTTCAGAAGAGGCTTCTCAACACATCAACAGAGGGTAAGACTGTAGCGGAGGCTATTGGGAATACTTCTGTCCACTTTTCTTGTTTCCCTTTCAATCATCTCTGCCATTATAGGGAGACTTATATTAAATACACTGCAAGCACAGGCACAGAGCCAGCAAACACTCCTCTTGATTATCCTACAGTCAACCCGAACTAGGATAATGTACTGTATAGTTACCCGTTTACCGACCACCTTGAGTCTTCGGAATGTATGAAGAAACTTGAGCATTTGGAGGAAATCCTAGGTTATTGTGTAAAGTCTGTACACACATCACTGGGGTCAAGTCTGAACCAAAGTCACTGGAGGCTTGCAACAGCAACACTGTCTCTGCATCACCTTGCAACAAAAAATTGCAGGAAGCAAATGTGACACTCGTAGGGTGTGCTTGTTATTTGGAAGGATCTTTGTGCCAACTCCTTTTGATAATTGATATTAGAACCTATTGTAGGGTGGGCATTATTAGGACCACATTTTAAGTGTGGCTTTCTCTTGTGCCAAGTGGAAACTACCTTCAAGGTGGAAGAGCAATGCTTTATACTCCAGCTGGGTAGCCTCCAACCTGAAGGTATGTATATGTATATTGATTTCTCCTTCCCAAAAAACAAATGTTTCCCTCACCCTCCCCTCATCCTCTATTTCCCATTCTGGCCTTTTACCTCTTCTCACCTCCCTATTACTGCCCTGCTGGGTCCCCTCTTCCTTCCCTTTCTCCTCTTCTATCTGATTACTTCTTCTCCAATCCTTCACCTTTCCCACCCACCTGGCTTCGCCTATCATCTTCCAGCTAATCTCCTCCCCCTCCCCACCCCTTATTCTACTGTCTTCCCCCTTCCTTTCTAGTCCTGAAGAAGGGTCTGGCTCGAAATATCTATTGTTTATTCATTTTCATAGATGCTACTGAGTTCCTCTAGCATCTTGTGTGTGTTTCTTTGGATTTTGAGCATCTGCAGACTTCCTGGTTTTTATGATTTTAAGCAACAAGTACTGTTTATTTTGACAGATTATGTTTATCTTTAATAAACACGAGAAAGTCTGATGGCCAAAAAGCTCCATTTTGGTTTCATCAGAACATAGAATCTTCTTCCAGCTCATTTCAAAGTTTCCCACATACCTTCTGGCAAACTCTAGCAGAGATTTCTTGTCAGTTTTTTTTCAACAGTGGCTTTCTCTTTGCCACTCTCCCATAAAGCAGTGATTGGTGAAGCACCCAGGCCACAGTTGTATGCGCAGTCTCTCCCATCTCAGCCACTGAAGCTTGTAACTCCTCCAGAGTTGTCATAGGACTCTTGGTTGCTTCCCTCGCTAGTCCCCTTTCTGCGCAGTCACTCAGTTTTTCAGGCAGATTTGCAGCTGTGCCATATTCTTTCCATTTCTTCATGATGACCTAACTGTATTCCAAGGGTTATTCAGTATCTTGGAAATTTTCTTGTATCCATCTCCTGACTTCTGCTTTTCGATAATCTTTTTGTGGAGTTGCTTGGAGTGTTCTTTTGTTTTCATGGTGTAGTTTTTGCCAGGATACTGACTCACCAGTAACTGGATCCTCCAGATTCAGGTGTATTTTTACTACAATCAATTGAAACACCTTGACTGCACACGGTGATCTCCATTTAACTAATTATGTGACTTCAAAAACAAGTTGACTGGACCAGTGATGATTTGGTGTGTCATATTAAAGGGGCTGAATACTTATGTAATCAATTATTTTGTGTTTTATATTTGTAATTAATTTAGATCACTTTGTAGAGTTCTGTTTTCACTTTGACACATAAGAGTCTATTTCTGTTGATGAGTGTTAAAAAAAAACCCAAATTAAATCCACAGTGATTCAATGTTGTAAAACAATAAAATATGAAGTCTTGCAAGGGGGTGAATATTTTTTATAGGCACCATATATGTCTATTAAGTAGTTGAGTTAAAGTAAGTAGTGCAAAAAAATCAGAAACAAAAAGTAGTGAGGTAATGTTCAAGGGTTCAGTGTCCATTCAGAATTGGATGGCAGAGGAAAAGCTGTTCCTGAATTGCTGCGTGTGTGCCTTCAGGCTTCTGTACCTCTGTCCAGTAAAAAGTGAGAAGAGGGCATGTCCTGGGTGATGGGGGTCCTTAATGATGGACGTCGTCTTCCTAAGGCACTGCTCCTTGAAGATGTCTTGGATACCATGGAGGCTAGTACCCATCATGGAACTGACTAATTTTACAAGTTTCTGCAACTTGCTTCGACCTTGTGTAGTGGCCCGCCCTCCACCCCCAACCCATACTAGATTGTGATGCAGCCAGTCAGAATCCTCTCCATGGTACATTTGTAGACATTTTTGAGTGTTTTAGTTGACAGACCAAATCTCCTCAAACTCCCGATGAACTATAACTGCTGTCTTGCCTTTTTATAGCTGCATCAATATGTTATGTCCAGGTTAGGTCCTCAGAGATATTGGCACCCAGGAACTTGAAATTGCTCACTCTCCAGGTGATATATTGTAATACCCTATTCTAATTGACTTTCTACTTACTCCTTTAATCAGTTTAACAGTATCTCCGACTGAAAGGCGAATACCTACATCACTAACATTACAAGAGAGTAGTCTAGGCTAATACTGGATTTCTCACTGTAATAGTTGGACTGTGCATTCAATAACAGACAAGTGTTACTAATTTGTATTTTAATACAAAATGCAGTACATTAACAAAGATCAGGGAAAAGATTAATTTTTATGAAGTAATGTGTTTTAAAATTAATCCCCAAAACCCTCTCATGCAATTAATCAATAGCACTAAGGGCTTTCATGCTTTTAATTAATTAACTGGGGCCACAGTATCAGCAGACTGAATAGTTCTTCCAGCAAGTCTCTGTACACACGGTGAAAATGTTAATGCAAATAATATCCAAGAATACATTTTTGGTAATTGATAACCAAATATGTTATCTTGAGTTGAAGCTTTAATTAAAACAAAAGCATTGAATGGCAAGTAAGTTGAATAAGCAGTGCCTTCACACATCATTAGGCAGGGATGTTGTGATCCAGCTGTGACAGTCGCCTTCCTTTAGGGCTTTTAGCAGTGAACCATCAGAACAGCATGAGCTCAGAGTGTCATTGAGGACACTCAGCCGCCTGTCCCTCCTGAGCTGGTGTGACATTGTGATATGATGCTGAAACAATGACACCGCAGACATATGTATTTTGGTCAACGTTCTTGTCCCAGTGCATGTGCTTTGGAGAAGCAACCTTTTAGTTATATTTCCTCTTCACCGTCATTTCTTTGAGTTCAAAGTCACGATGACCTTGGCCACATGACTCTCGTCTGAAGAAAATATACAAGGACGTTGTCAGAACTTGAGGACCTGAGGGAATGGTTGAATAGATTGGGAATTAATTCTCTAGAGCAGGGATTTCCAACCATTTTTGCCAATGAGCCTTAACAATGGACCCCAGGTTGCAAAATCCTGCTCTAGAACATCGGAGAATGAGGAGATATTCGCTGGAGCTATATAAAGTTATGAGGGATATAGATAGGGTAAGCGCAGTCAGACCTTTTCCACTGAGGTTGAACTAGAGGTCATGGATTAAGGCTGACAGTTGAAATTTTTAAGAAGAGCATGAAGGGGAACATCTTCGATCTGAGAGTGTGGAACAAGTTGCCAGTGTAGTAGTGGATGCAGGTTCAATTTTAACATTTAAGAGAAACTTGGTACATGATGGGAGTGGTATGTAGGGCTATGGTGTGGGTGCAGGTCAATGGAACTAAGCAGATTAATAGTTTGGCATGGAGTAGATGGGCTGAAGGGCCTGTTGCTGTGCTGCAATGTTCTATGACTTTGTGATTCTGAGAATGAAGTAATGTTAATCATTAGTTGTTTTCTAGTTTGCTTTCCTGGTTTTGATGAAACATTAACACTCTTTTTCTTCAAAAGTATTTATAGCACAGCTCTTTTAATCCCACATTTCTAGCATCTGCATCTGCTTACCAAGTAAATTTTAATGATCATCTTCAGTGTTAGACTTATGACTGTGAGGCTAAGCACAGCTCCATTGCCATATTCAACTTTGTTGAAGAAACCACTATCGTTGGCCAAATAAAAGGTGGTGACGAATTGGCATATAGAAGGGAAGTTGAAAATCTTGCAGAGTGGTGCCACAACAGCAACTGTTCACTTAGTGTCAGCAAGACCAGGGAGCTGTTAATTGAGTTCAGGAGGAGGGAATCAGATTCCATGAGCCAGTCCTCATCGGAGGATCAGAGATGGAGAGTGTGGGGTGGTGGGGGGGTCAGGAAATTTAAATTCCTCAATGCTATCATTTCAGAAGGCCTATCCTGGGCCCAGCATGTAAGTACAATTATGAAGATCAAAGTTCAAAGTACATTTATTTTTGAAGTATGTATAAATTATACAACCTTGAGGTTTGTCTGTTTAGAGTCAGCCACAAAACCTGAAATAACTCAGTTTAAAAAAGGACCAACACCCAATGAGAGAGAACAAAAACAAACCATGCAAACAATAAAAGCAAGCAACAACGTTCAGAATGAAATCGAGTCCATAGTCACAAAACTCCAAGCAACCAAAACAGGCCCATAGCCTTAGACTCAGCTCATCACACAGCATGGCAAATCGTCACGAAGCTCGCGGACATGAAGACCGAAGCAGCCAGATCAGGACACAACTTCGGCGCTGTGGAGAAAGGAGTAAAAATCACGGACAGGAGAGCAGAATTGGACTGAACCTTGCCTCCAGACCTGACACCCTGCCTTTTCAGTCCATCTGGCCCGGCATTTTTATTGTCCAAATACCAGATTGTCCCCCGCACTAGGACCTGGACCCTACTGCAGCAGCATGCTCTGGGGCTGGACCTGGTCGCCACGTTCCAGCCTGTATCCACGCCCTTTCCAAATTGGCCTGGCATTTAGATCACTCCAACATCAGTCTTGGTTAGGTGGACAAGCTCTGAAACTCCTCTGCTCCAATTCTCTCTGCTCTGCTTGCCGCAACTCCATCTCTGCCTCCGACTCGAACACGCCTCAACTTTGCTCCAGCTACTTTCCCTTGACCATGCCTCGATCTCACTCCAACTTTGCGCTGCACCCACACGCCTCGACCCTCAAGTCAGCCTGAACTTCACTCACCTCTTCATTACTTTGCAGTGATAGTTTACCACAATTTTCCACAGAACAAATGTGAGTAATAAAGTATCTAGTTGTATTTCTTGCTTTATGAGCCTCTAGTAAGCTGTTGGCCATCTTCAGTACCTCCATCATAGACAGGAAGAAAGCACAGCAGCACTTTGCGAAGATTCGGCATGACATCTAAAATTTTGACAAACTTCTATAGATGTGTAGTGGAGAGCATATTGACTGGCTGCATCACAGCCTGGCACGGAAACACCAGTGCACTTGAAGGGAAAATCCTACAATAAGTAATGGATACTGCCCAGTACATCTCGGGTAAAGCCTTCCACACCATTGAGCTCATCTACATGGAGCGTTGTCACTGGCGAGCAGCATCCATCATCGGGAACCTCTGCCTCCCAGGTTATGCTCTCACCACCCAGGTTCAGGAACAGTTATTACCCCTCAGCCATCAGGCTTTTGAACCAGAGGGTCACTTGCTCCATCACTGAGATGTTCCCACAGTGCTCCACGGGAACATTTACAATGACCAATTGACCTACGCAGTACATCTTTGGACTGTGGGGACAAACCAGAGCGCCCGGAGAAAACCCATGCATTCCATGGGGAAGGCATACAGAGACTCCTTACATAACGGTGCCGGAATTGAACTCCAAGCTCTGGATTTGTCATGAATCCTTCGGACCAATGAGCGACACTGAGCAGCGGAAGGTCTTGATGCACCTGAACATCATCTATCTGAGTTTATTACAGACGTTTAATGACTACCTTTATTACTAAGCTGTCACTGTCTTGTTCATTATGCTCGTTATGTGAATGTGGCTTCCTGATGCTTCTTGTTCTTAAGTAATTGGTTTTTGATTTTGACCTGCACAGGTATCTAGTGATTTATGTCCTTTTCATGGTTATTCTGGACTACCGCTCACTGCTGAGTCCTGGACTCAAGTTCTGTGTGAACCACTGTTCTGTGTGCTCAAGTCTCAAACAAGTGAGCTCTTAGTTTGATTATTCTTTGTGTTATTCTCTGAATTAATCTTCATCATTAATTTCTATTATTGTCCTGAGTTTACCCCCCACTTGGGTCTGTTTGTGTGAAGATCATTACGGTAATAGTGTCCACTAGTAAATTTGCTGATGACACAACGGTTGGGGGTGTTGTGGATAGTGTGGAGGGCTGTCAGTGGTTACAGTGTTACAGTGGGACATTGATACAGTAGGATGCAAAACTGGGCTGAGAAGTGGCAAATGAAGTTCAACCCAAATAAATGTGAGGTGGTTCATTTTGGTAGGTCAAATATGATGGCAGAATATTAATGGTAAGACTCTTGGCAGTGTGAAGGATCAGAGGGATCTTGGGGTCTGAATCCATAGGATGCTCAAAGCAGCTGCGCAGGTTGACTCTGTGGTTAAGAAAGCATATGGTGTATTGGCCTTCATCAATCATAGGGTTGAGTTTAGGAGCCGAGAGGTAAAGTTGCAGCTATATAGGACCCTGGTCAGACTCCACTTGGAGTACCATGCTCAGTTCTGGTCACCTCACTACAGAAAAGACGTGGAAACTATAGACAGGGTGCAGAGGAGATTTACAAGGATGTTGCCTGGATTGGGGAGCATGCCTTATGAGAATAAGTTGAGTGAACTCGGCTTTTTCTCCTTGGATGAGAGGTGACCTGATAGAGGTGTACAAGATGATGAGAGGCATTGATCGTGTGGATAGTCAGAGGCTTTTTCCCAGGGCTGAAATGGCTAGCATGAGAGGGCACAGTTTTAAGGTGCTTGGAAGCAGGTACAGAGGAGATGTCAGGGGTAAATTTTTTACACAGAGAGTGGTGAGTGTGTGGAATGGGCTGCCAGTGACAGTGGTGGAGGCGGATACAATAGGTTCTTTTAAGAGACTCTGGATAGGTACATGGAGTTTAGTAAAACAGAGGGCTCAGGGTAACACTGGGTAACTTCTAAGGTAAGAACATGTTCAGCACATCTTTGTGGGCCGAAGGGCCTGTATTGTGCTGTAGGTTTTCTATATATGTTTCTAAACACTATGCTATCGTAGCACCCAAGATTTCCAACATCTGCAGAATCTCTTATGTCTAGGATTGCATCTGTTGGCTAGCTTAGAAGATTGAAAAGGACTTGATTGAAAGAAACAGATCCTAAGAGGTGTTGTTGGGATGGAATTGGAGAAGGTCTTTCTTGTTCCGGGGAGATTTAGGACTAGGAGTAAATGTAAAAAAAGTAAGGAACTGTCAAGGTTCGATGTACATTTATATCAATGAATGTACAGTAAGCAGTATACAACTCTGAGATTAGTGTTTGCCAGACAGCCACAAAATGAAGAAAACCATGGAAGCCAGTCAACTGTCTGTTTAATGCCAGCATGTAATTTATTCTTTGTCATAGAATTGTGATTCTTTGGTGTTTGCTTTCAGAGTTTTAACTGTTTATAGTTGAGGTAGATTGGCACTTGATAGGCAAAGGGCTGAAAGGTGGAGTTAGTAATCAGCCAGGACTTTCTTTAATGGGGAAACAAGCTCAAAGATCTCCTGCTTTTTTTCTGCTTCTAATCATATATCCTTATGTCTGTTTTAAAAATAATTTGTAGAAAATCTTCAAAAGGCACTCACGACTAAAACTGTAACACCTGCTCAAGAAAAGACTGGGTGACCTATCACGCGAATTATAGAGTGGAGGTTAGTTACAGGCTGTAAAATCAATCACAGCCACTTACAACAGCGTGAGACTTTGATGGATTTAGCAAATGCACAAGACATTGCATGATAAAAACCTGCTCTGTTCTTTCCCCTTAATTTCCCACAGTTTTAATTTGTATCCTGTGGAATTTAAGTGACAACTCAACTCGGTTGGTGGCATTCTGATTTAGAAGGTCATGGGTTCAAGGACTGAATCGGTGATTGGAGCTGGTAATCTGTCTGACTCTGCAGTGTAGGTTCGAGCATAAGAGAGGTGTCTTGTAAGAGGCACTACTTTGGAATAAAACTTTGAAACTGCAGCCTGATCAGGTTCATATACTTTAGGACCTCCTTATTACTTCCTTAAGTCATTGCAATATAGAGAGGTTAGTCATCTCTTTGGTTTGAAGAGAAGCTTACTGGATATTGCCTGTAGAAGCTGATATACCTCAGATTAGCCCACAGCATGAATAGTGATCCTTAAGACTACAAGTGGGGCATGGGGTGGCACGGTAGCAGAGCTGTTAGTGTAACGCCATTACAGCGCCAGTGAGGAAATTTGGTATGTCACCAAAGACACGTGCAAATTTTTACAGATCTTCTGTGGAGAGATTGCCAGCTGGCTACATCGCTGTCTACTATGGTTGGGGGGGAGTGGGGGGGGGGGTTCTGCACGGGAAAGAAATAAGCTGCAGAAAGCTGTAAAGTCAGTCAGCACCATCATGGGCACTCGCCTCCCCAGCATTCAGGACATCTTCAAGGAGTGATGCCTCAAAAAGGTCGCATCCATCATTAAGGATCCCGATTACCCAGGACATGCCCTCTTCTCATTGCTATCGTTAGTGAGGAGGTCCAGGAGCCTAAAGGCACCCGTTCAAGAATTCAGGAACAGCTTCTTCCTTTCTGCCATCTGACTTCTGAATAGATATTGAACCCATGAACACTGCCGCACAACATTTAAAAAAATCTCTTTTTGCATTACTTAATTAATTTACCATATACTTTTTTCACAGTCCTTATGGGTGGTGTGTAAGTGTGACTTTACCTCAATCTCGGGTCCTCTACCAGAGACCTGGGAGCTTGAGGGTTCGGCTCAGTATCCTCGATGTTCCTAGTAGTGCACTCTTCCGGAGAGTCTGTGTACAAGAAGGGCCAAAGTTGCCTCTACTTCCTGAGGAGACTGAGGCCCTTTGGAGTATGCAGTATGTGAAGTTATCCACTGTAAATTTGTACAATTTACTTCAGAAAAGCTGATTTTAAGAATGTTTTTGGTCCAATTCCTTTGCTTTTGAACTACCAGTGTGTTGTCACATGCGTTTGGTAGCCCCAGTACTTGGATCTCACGTAACTGTGGTGCAATCAGAGATTAGACAGGTTGTTGCCAAAGTGCCAGTCACCCCTCAGCCATCAGCACCTGAAGCTGTTGGTATTTCATTCCCCAGCAAGAACCTTGCTTCTCTGTCACACAAAGGAAGTAGTTTTCAATTGATTGGAGCATGTAGTTTTCAGCCTGATGCATGTCAAGAGACTGGGCATGGGTTTGCTATTGAAAATTTCCCTTAGCGTTCACTTGAGACATGATCTCAGAGCACAAAGCTAATGCTTTTACTCCCCCACTGAAAACATGCTCTCAAATGACTTCTGAAATATCAGATTGATGTTAATTTGCCATTAACCCACTGGATCAATTAAGGTATTGTACTTGAGATTCAAAATGTCTTGAAATTTGTTAACCACTTGGATGCTAAAGCAATTCAAACTGTTGTTGGATCTGTGAAAACTGGTGGAAGGCCATTAGCAGGAGGTTGCTATAAAGAAATTGATGCCTGCAGTTCATATATTACAACTGTGAATACATTTCAAAAAGACTTTGCAACTATAAACAAGTTTTGGAAGTGTCTTGAGAATTGTGTTGGATTGCATGTCTTTTTTAAATAGAATTACCCAGCATAGAAACAGGCTGTTCAGTCTATATGCCCATGCCAATCAGCAAGTATCCATCTGTACTAACTTCATTTGCCAGCAATTGGTCCAAAGCATTGGCAATTCAAGTGCTCATTTAGATATTCCCCAGATATTGTGAAGTCTCTGCTTCCAGCACCCTCTCAGACAGTGCAGTTCAATCTCCTGTTGCCTCTTGTGTTAAAAAAACAGAAAGGGTAAGAAGAAGCAACACAAACCAGTCCTCATAGAGGGATCAGAAGTGGAAAGAATGAGTAGTTTTAAGCCCCTGGGTGTCAATATCTCTGAAGATCTAATCTGGTCCCAACATATTGATGCAGGTATAAAGAAGGCAAGGCTATACTTCATTAGGGGTTTGAGGAGTTTCGGCTTGTCAACTAAAACACTTGAAAACTTTTACAAATATATTGTGGAGAGCATTCTGACTGGCTGTATCACCATCTGGTTATGGGGGCTACTGCATAAGATTGAAGTGTGTTGCAGAAACTTGTAAAATTAATCAGCTCCATCATGGGTACTAGCCTCTGCAGTATCCAAAACATCTTCAAGAAGCAGTGCTTTAGGAAGGTAGTGTCCATCATTAAGGGCACCCCCTCCCCATCACCCATGCCCTCTTCTCACTGTTACCATCAGGAAGGAGGTACAGAAGCCTGAAGACACACAGTCAGTGTGTCTCTGCCAGCCGAGTATAGAATAGACATTGAACCCATGAGCAATACCTTGCTTTCATTTATTATTTTTGCTTTTGCATATTTTTAAATTAACTATTTAATATACATTTACAGTATATATACTTATTGTAATTTATTTATTTTCTTCTATATTTATCATGTAGAGCATTGCACTGGTGCTGAAAGGCTAATAAATTTCACAACATATGCCAATGATATTAAACCTGATTCTGATTCCCTATATCCCCTCTAAATCTTCTACTCTGAGGTGGCAGGGTCGAGACACATCTCTATCAAAGGAGGTGTAAGGAACTCCTTCCCTCCACTAACAGGTCACCCTTGGGCAAGGTGTAGCACCAGTTTAGTCCCCAATCAGGGTCACGTGAAGCCATGGGAGCCGGTGGTGGATGGTCGTATGAGCAGCTGGTGCATATCACAAGTCCTGGTTATGTGATCACTGACGCCAGGCAGACAATCTCTGAAGAGTACTGATAATGGCTGGGGTCACTCGTCTTGTAAAGACACTGCCCAGAAGAAGGCAATGGCAAACTACTTCTGCAGGAAAAATTGCCAAGAGCAATCATGGTCATGATCACCCACATCATATGACATGGCACAAAAGGAATGGACAAAATGTCCTACTCCTTACTTTAAGCCCACACTTTCTGGTTTCAGCCACCTCTGTGCCCCTCGTAATTATGTACATCTCTACCGGGTCCCCTTACAACCTTCTTTGCTCCACAGAATCTCCTAATAACAGAGGCCTTCCATCCAAGGCAACATTCTGGTCAACCTTCTCAGCACACTTTCACCATCCCGTGGGAACCAAATGTGCCAAATTTTTTATAAAGGCTGAATCATAACTTCGCTCCTCTTGTGTTCCAAAGTATAATTAAAATGTCTGGATAAAATATTGTCTCCTTGTGAGGAATGTCTTCTTTGTTCTCTTCACCTCCTCTCCCCTCACTGACCAATCTGATGAAAAGGCCCTTCCTATCCGGGTTAGCATATCCGTGGCTCAGTGCTGGCTTGAAATGTCCCTCTGAGTGGAATGATTACACTAGTACAGTCCAGAGACCATGATCAATGTCAGACGTCCTTTAGTATGGGATGTTAAAACAACTCCTGCCTGCTATCTCTAATGGAAACAAACAGCTCCACGACAATCTAGGTAATTATAAACAGAAGAAAGTCTTCAGACACTGGAAATCCAAAACAACACGCACAAAATGCTGGAGCATCTGTGAAAATTAATAAGCAATCAACATTTTGCACCATGATGTCAGACTGAAAAGGTAGGCATGGGGAAAGGCATCTGGCTGCAAGGTGATAGGTGGAGCCAGGATGGTTGGAAAAGTAAAGAGTGGGAGAAGAAGAAATTTGATAGGAGAGGAGAGTGGACCATAGAAGAAGGGGAAGGTGGAGGGTCACCAGGGGAAAGTAATAGGCGTTGACAAGAGGCCGGAATGGGAAATAGAAGATAGGAGGAGGGGAAGGGAAATATTTTGTTTTTTGGAAGGAGAAATTGATATCCATGCCATCAGGTTGGAGGCTACCCAGACAGAATATAAGGTGTTGCTCCTCCACCTTGAAGATGGCCTCCTCTTGGCACAAGAGGAGGCCATGGACCAACAATGGGGAGTAACTGGCCAGTAGCTCATCAGTAGCTGTTGCCAAATTGGTCACTGCATATTCTACACCACAACGGTGGCAACACACCAAAGATTGTACAGCAACTAGGATATCCTGAAGTGGCAGAACTGAAATGCAGGTCTGTTATTTATATTTCCAGAAGATATTTGGTTGGCAGAGACATTGTGGGATGAAGGGCCCAAACCTGTGCTGTGCTGTTCTATGTTCTATCTCAGGCAGGGTGGCGCTTAAGGTTCCTTGTGATCACAGATTTAGATGGATACTCCCTTTGAAGAATCCAAAACCCTTTGACTATCCAACTGGTTGGCCTTGTTTTGTTGCTGGTGCTCTGTGTTGTCCTGTCAAGCATTGTGGGTATGTTATACTGGCGCAGCGGTCTGCGGTAACACTTGCTGACTGTCTCCAGCACATCTTTAGGTTTAATTCAGATTTAATATTACTGGCATATCTTGTGAAATTCGTTGTCTTTGCAGCACCAGTACAGTGCAATATATTATAATAGAAAAAAATGTGAATTACAGTAAGTATATATTAAAAATTAAAATAAGTAGAGCAAAAATAAAAAAAAACAGTTGTGAGTTGGTGTTCATGGGTTTAATGTCCATTCAGAGTTGATAGTTAATGCAGAGACATTATGCAATATAAGTTGCTGCTCCTCCACCTTGAAGATGGCAAACACTGTATGTTCCGATCTGCGTACAGTACATGTGATAAGTAAACCTGAATTTTGAAAACTGATCAATGCCTAAGAAGGTTAGAGAGGCTGAATTTTGTTGTGAAGCAAGCCCATGTTTTTTTTTTCCACTGATTCGATCACTGAAAGGAACTGCGCTAAGTGATGCAACACGCAAAGTGCAGAGGAACTCAGCGGGTTAGGCATTTTTTTGCATTTGTCCAAATTCCAGCATCTGGTTTCTCCTTTGGGCTAAGTATGGACCTACTCTTAATCAGAACTTCAGTGGGATTCCATCAACCTGTGACAGCAAAGAGAAAATAACAACAAAGTACATTATCAATGTATACATTACGAGAGGTGATTGATAAGTTTGTGGCCCAAGGTAGGCATCAATTTTAGAAAACCTAGCACATTTATTTTTCAACATAGTTCCCTCCACTCAAGTCAACTTCTTGAGTGATTATGCAGAAAGTTTGAAGTTAATAACTCATCTTCTAGCTTAGGCCATGAACTTATCAATCACTCCTGATGAGTTATTAACTTCAAACTTTCTGCATATCACAGAGTTGATGTGCATGTGCATGTAACGAGAGCTGTATAACTCATCTCCTTCTACCTTAGGCCACAAACTTATCAATCACCCCTGCTGTGGACACTTTCTGGAGGTCCAAGATCCGTATGCTCCACGACCGCTGGACTGAGTTTGTAAATGTAGGAGGGGACTATATTGAAAAATAAATGTGTTAGCTTTTCTAAAATTGACTCCTTCTACCTTAGGCCATGAACTTATCAATCACCCCTCGTATATAACTCTAAATGCTGGAGGAACTCAGCAGGCCAGGCAGCATCTATGGAAAACGAGTGAATAGTCAATGTTTCAGGCCGAGAGCCTTCACCAGTCCTGATGAAGGGTCTCGGCTCGAAAGATCGACTGTTTACTCTTTTCCATAGATGCTGCCCGGCCTGCTGAGTTCCTCCAGCATTTTGTGCGTGTTGCTTTGGATTGCCGGCATCTGCAGACCTCCTCCTGTTTGTGATACATTATACAACCGTGGGATTCATCTCCTTACAGGCAGCCATTAAACGAGGAAACCCAAAAGAACCCATTTAAACAAAGAATATCACCAAACACATGACGTGAAGAGAACAAAACAAATAGCATTCTGAACTGAAGGTCACAGAGAGAGGCTGACCCCAGACCCTTAGTTCAGCACAAAAGCACATTAGTGAAATGCAGTTGTAACAGATAAATCAATGCAAAATGCAGAGCACGGATTTGTGTAACGGATAGAAGGAGATGTTCATTTTTTGATTTGGTAAAAGCTGAGGACATGGGCCCTTGACTTGTAATTAGCTTGCAGTAAACTTGATGAAGTATGACTGACTGCATGAAGGAGGATATAATTCTGGATAATACCACCTGGTGAATACTGCTTTTCCTGTTTCCAAGGACACACATATATCGATCTAAGTTATACTACAGGGATCATACAGATTGGTGGCACCATGTTAATTTAGCGATTAGCGCGACGCTATTACGGCTTGGGTCATTGGAGTCGGAGTCCACTTCTGGTGTACGTTCTCACCGTGACCGTGTGGGCTCCCTCTCAGTGTGCTCCGGTTTCCTCCCACAATCCAAGGATGTATGGGTTAGTAGGCTAACTGGTCATTGTAAATTGTTCTGTGATTAGGCTAGGGTTAACTAGCTGGGTTGTTGGCCTGGAAGGACCAGTTCTGCACTGTAACTTTAAATAAAACAAATAAAATGTACCCTCAGTACTGACTTTTTTAGTTACCTCCTTCACGTAATAAAGCGGCTACTGAGTGGATGGTCATGGTCTTCTGCTGCTGAAGCTCAACCACTTCAAGTTTCGACATGTTGACCATTCAGAGATGCTCTTTCTGCACTCCACTGTTGTAATGCCTGATTATTTAAGTTAATGTCAGCTGGAACCAGTCTGTCTAGTCTCCTCTGACTTCTCTCATTAAAAGTTTTTTTTTCCCACAGAACTGCTACTCACTGATTTTTTTTTCACCATTCTCTGTAAAATCTAGAGACTGTTGTGCGTGAAAATCCAGGAGATCAGCAGATTCTGATGCACTGAACCCACCCCGTCATCTGGCAACAACTATCATTTAATGGTCAAAGTCACTTAGATCACATTTTTTCCCCCATTCTGATGTTTGGTCTGAATAACAACTGAATCGCTTGACGACGTCCACATGCTATTATGCGTTGAGTTGCTGCCACTTGATTGGCTGATTAGATATTTGCATTAACGGGCAATTTCTTAGCTATACTTAATAAAGTGGCCATTGTGTGTATAAAGCAAAGGAACTGGGTTTGGCAGGTTTTCCTCTGTGACCACTTGCCAAATGCTTCCAGTTGTGCGCTGCATTTGCTCCTTCGTTACAGACCAGTGTGGTGAGTATTCCTCTCAGGAACTAGGATGGAAGGTGCTATTGTCAAGGGTTACAGAGCTTCAAGAGACTTTAATATGGGCCTTCCATAAATTATGAATGCCCAATGATCCCTACATACTGTGCAAAATGAGCCTCTTTACTATTGGTAAGTTCAAACATTTTTCATGTATTCAGTGACCACTTTATTAGGTAGACCTGAGCACCTGCTCATTAATGCAAATATCCAATCAGCCAATCATCTGGAAGTAACTCAATGCGTAAAAGCATGCAGATGTGGTCGAGAGGTTTAGTTGTTGTTCTGACCAAACAGCACCATTTCAAACAATCCATCAAGGAACATGGAAATGAGTTTTACGTCTAGGTTAGTTTTGAAGATTGAGAGGTTGGTTAACACATTGTGGAGGATTGGAGGGGGTTTGGAAAACCATCAGAAACACCATAAAATATAAATTATAAATGCTGGAAGTACTCTGTGAGTCAGGTAGCATCTGTCGATAACCTTTAAGGTGGGACTTCCAGGGTGGTTATCTCCGGTTTGCTTCCAGTTCCTCGTGCTGGAGAGGGCAGGAACAGGGAGATAATGGATCTGAATGTGTGGCTGAGGAACTGATGCAGGAAGCAAGGATTTACATTCTTGGACCACTGGGGTATGTTTTGGGGTAAGGATAAATTGTACAAAAGGGACGGGTTGCACCTTAATAGACGGGGGACCAGCATTCTGGCAGACAGGTTTGCCACTGCAACTCGGTTGAGTTTAAACTAAGTAGTGGGGGGGGAGGGGATGAACTTGAAATATAAAGATGGAGTTAAAGGGAAAGTGAAAGTAGGAAAAGTTAAAAAGGACAACAGAATCATTGGAGTAGAAAGTTCAAGAAGAGATCAAATAGTATGGCCAAGTGAAATGGGAATTGGTATGAAAGGTGAGGAGGGTAACGAATTAAAAGTATTATATACGAAGTATAAGGAATAAAGTAGATGAGCTTGAGACTCAGTTGGAAATTGGCAAGTAGGATGTTGTGGGAATAACAGATACATGGCTTCAAGCAGACAGGGCCTGCGAAATGAATATTCAAGGATATACGTCTTATCGAAAGGACAGACTGACTGGCAGAGGGGGTGGGGTGGCTCTGTTGGTGAGGAATGATATTCAGTCCCTTGCGAGGGGGGACATAGAATCAGGGGATGTAGAGTCAGTATGGATAGAACTGAGAAATTCTAAGGGTAGAAAGACCCTAATGGGAGTTATCTACAGGCCCCCAAACAGCAGTCTGGATGTAGGGTGTAAGATGAATGAAGAGCTAAAATTGGCATGTCACAAAGGTAATGATACAGTTGTCATGGAGGCTTTCAACATGCAGGTAGACTGGGAGAATCAGGATGGTACTGGACCCCAAGAAAGGGAGTTTGTGGAGTGCCTCCGAGATGGATTCTTAGAACAGCTTGTACTGGAGCCTACCAGGGAGAAGGCAATTCTAGATTTAGTGTTGTGCAATGAACCGGATTTGATCAGGGACCTCAAGGTAAAGGAACCATTAGGAGGTAGTGACCATAATATGATGTGTTTTAACCTACAATTTGAGAAGAAGAAGGGAAAACCGGATGTGTCAGTATTACAGTTGAACAAAGGGAACTATGGAGCTATGAGGGAGGAGCTGGCCAAAGTTCAATGGAACAATACCCTAGCAGGGAAGACAGTGGAACAACAATTTCAGGTGTTTCTGGGAATAATGCAGAAGGTGCAGGATCGGTTCATTCCAAAGAAGAAGAAAGATCCTAAGGGGAATAAGGGGAGGCCATGGCTGACGAAGGAAGTAAAGGGCAGTTTAAAAATAAAAGAGAAGAAGTGTAACATAGCAAAGATGAGCAGGAAACTGGAAGACTTGGAAGCATTTAAAGAGCAACAGAAGATAACAAAAAAGGCAATATGCCGAGAAAAAAATGGGGTACGAAGGTAAACTAGCCAAGAATATAAAGGAGGATAGTAAAAGCTTCTTTAGGTATGTGAATAGCAAAAAAAATAGTTAAGATCAAAATTGGGCCATTGAAGACAGAAAAGGATGAATTTATTATGGGGAACAAGGAAATGGCAGATGAGTTGAACAGGTACTTTGGATCTGTCTTCACTAGGGAAGACACAAACGATCTCCCAGATATAATAGTGGCCGAAGGAATTAGGGTAATGGATGAACTGAAGGAAATTTATATTAGGCAAGAAACGGTGTTGGACAGACTGTTGGGTCTGAAGTCTGATAAGTTTCTGGGACCTGACGGTCTGCATCCCAGGGTACTTAAGGAGGTGGCTCTAGAAATAGTGGTCACATTGGTAATCATTTTCCAATGTCTATAGATTCAGGAACAGTTCCTGCCGATTGGAGGGTGGCTAATGTTGTCCCACTTTTCAAGAAAGGAGGGAGAGAGAAAACAGGGAATTATAGACCGGTTAGCCTGACGTCAGTGGTGGGAAAAATGCTGGAGTCAATTATAAAAGAGGAAATTGCGACACATTTGGATAGCAGTAGAAGGATCAGTCTGAGTCAGCATGGATTTATGAAGGAAAAATCATGCCTGACTAATTTTCTAGAATTTTTTGAGGATGTAACTATGAAAATGGACAAGGGAGAGAGCCTCTGGATGTAGTATACCTGGACTTTCAGAAAGCTTTTGATAAAGTCCCACATAGGAGATTAGTGGGCAAAATTAGGGCACATGGTATTGGGGACAGAGTACTGACATGGATTGAAAATTGGCTGGCTGACAGGAAACAAAGCGTAGCGATTAATAGGTCCCTTTCGGAATGGCAGGCTGTGACCAGTGGGGTACCGCAAGGTTTGGTGCTGGGACTGCAGCTGTTTACAATATACATTAATTATTTAGATGAAGGGATTAAAAGTAACATTAGCAAATTTGCCGATGACACAAAGCTGGGTGGCAGTGTGAAATGTCAGGAGGATGTTATGAGAATGCAGGGTGACTTGGACAGGCTAGGTGAGTGGGCGAATGTATGGCAGATGCAGTTCAATGTGGATAAATGTGAGGTTATCCACTTTGGTAGCAGGAACAGGAAGGCAGATTACTATCTAAATGGAGTCAAGTTAGGAAAAGGGGATGTACAACGAGATCTAGGTGTTCTTGTACATCAGTCAATGAAAGCAAGCATGCAGGTACAGCAGGCAGTGAAGAAAGCTAATGGCATGCTGGCCTTTATAACAAGAGAAATTGAGTATAGGAGTAAAGAGGTCCTTCTGCAGCTGTACAGGGCCCTGGTGAGACCCCACCTGGAGTATTGTGTGCAGTTTTGGTCTCCAAATTTGAGGAAGGACATTCTTGCTATTGAGGGGGTGCAACGTAGGTTCACAAAGTTAATTCCCAGAATGGCGGGACTGTCATATGTTGAAAGATTGGAGCAACTGGGCTTGTATACACTGGAATTTAGAAGAATGACAGGGTTCTTCTAAATGACAGGGTTCACTGGAATTTAGAAGAATGATTGAAACATATAAGATTATTAAGGGATTGGACACGCTGGAGGCAGGAAGCATGTTCCCGCTGATGGGTGAGTCCAGAACTAGAGGCCACAGTTTAAGAATAAGTGGTAGGCCATTTAGAACAGAGATGTGGTAAAACTTTTTCACCCAGAGAGTGGTGGATATGTGGAATGCTCTGCCCCAGAAGGCAGTGGAGACCAAGTCTCTGGATGCATTCAAGAGAGAGTTAGATAGAGCTCTTATAGATAGCGGGGTCAAGGGATATGAGGAGAGGGCAGGAACGGGGTACTGATTGTGTATGATCAGCCTACTCCTGCACCTACTGTCTATTGTCTATTGATTTCTGACTATAATTCATCAATCAAAACATAAACACAAGAGATTCTGCAGTTGCTGGAAATCCTGAATTATACACACAAAATGCTGCAGCAACTCAGCAGGTTGGGCAGCAGCTATGGAAAGGAATAAAGAGTTGATGCTTCGGACTGAGACCTTTCATCAGGAAAGGGGATGAAGCTAGAGTAAGAATGTGGGGAAGAGGAGAAGAAGTACAAGATGGCAAGTGATAGGAGAGCCAGGTGAGGGGGAGGGTGGATGGGTAGGGGGGATGAAGTGAGAAGCTGAGAGGAGGTAAAAAGCTGAAGAAGGAATTGGGTAGGAGCAGAGAATAGATCACAAGAAAAAGGAAAGGAGGAGGCGCACGGAAAGGAGATGGTAGTCAGGTGAAGAGAAGAAAATGGACGTGAGGGCAGCCTGAATGTTAAAAGGGAGAAGGAGAAGGGGAAAGGATTTACAGAAGTCCCATGCTGTCAGATTCGAGGCTACCTAGATGGAATACGAGATGTTGCTTCTCCAACCTGGTGGCCTAATCATGCTGGTGGAAGAAGCCATGAACCAACATGGTGGAATGGGAATGAGAACCAGAATCTTAAACATTATCAGCATCTCTCTCTCTCCACGGATGTTCTCTGAACTGATGAGTGTTTCCATTTTCTGTTTTTACAACAACACACACAAAATGCTGGTGGAACACAGCAGGCCAGGCAGCATCTCTAGGGAGAAGCACTGTCGAAGTTTCGGGCCGAGACCCTTTGTCAGGACTAACCGAAAGGAAAGATAGTAAGAGATTTGAAAGTAGTGGGGGGAGGGGGAAATGCGAAATGATAGGAGAAGACCTGAGGGGGTGGGATGAAGCTAAGAGCTGGAAAGGTGATTGGTGAAAGTGATACAGAGCTGGAGAAGGGAAAGGATCATGGGACGGGAGGCCTCAAGAGAAAGAAAGGGGGGGGGGAGCAGAGGGAGATGGAGAACAGGCAAATAACTAAATATGTCAGGGATGGGGTAAGAAGGGCATTAACGGAAGTTAGAGAAGTCAATGTTCATGCCATCAGGTTGGAGGCTACCCACGTGTTGTTAAGGTGTTGTTCCTCCAACCTGAGTTTGGATTCATTTTGACAGTAGAGGAGGCCATGGATAGACATATCAGAATGGGAATGGGACATGGAATTAAAATGTGTGGCCACTGGGAGATCCTGCTTTTTTCTGGCGGACCAAGCGTAGGTGTTCAGCAAAATGGTCTCCCAGTCTGCGTCGGGTCTCACCAATATATAAAAGGCCACACCGGGAGCACCGGATGCAGTATACCACACCAGCCGACTCACAGGTGAAGTGTCGCCTCACCTGGAAGGACTGTCTGGGGCCCTGAATGGTGGTGAGGGAGGAAGTGTAAGGGCAGGTGTAGCACTTGTTCAGTTTACAAGGATAAGTGCCAGGAGGGAGGTCGGTATCTCAGATTTCCAGCTTTTTCAAAACACCTCTTTTGTAAGTATCAAAAAAAGAGCTATTCAGACTCATGATTTGAAACTGAAGCCTTGTCTGCCTGAACAGTTTCCCATGTCAATAAAATGCTTAGGACTTTTTGTGTGTGTGTAAATAACCCCATATAAATGCAAGATCTTTTTATTCTCTGCTTACTGAATGGTGTTTCATTAATGTTTTTATTTTTTTGTACAGGGAATGTAAGTGTTCAGCACATATTCCTGTGCGGGAACAAGAGACTAATTTATACATTTTGTAGCTCTTGTCAGGCTGACACATGACGGATGATTTTTACACGCTACCTTAAATCTGCCTGAGTGCACTCACACTAAATGCAGGCAAAGTTGGCAAGGGCTTTGTACAAGGACAGGACATGAAGCCAGGTTGAGATGAGACAACCAGAACGAGGGAAGCAGAGGTTGTGAGGTAGATCAGTTAAAAGGTGAAGCAGGAGATCAACAATGTAGGGGCCTGCATGGTAGCACTCAGAGTTCATTGGAAGCATTGGGAGCACTATGGAGGTGTTGGAGACTTGGTAACACTGGGAGCAGCATGGTAGCATAATGCTTTACAGTGCTGGTGATCGTGGTTCAATTCCTGCCACAGTGTGTAGAGGAATTTGTATATTCAACCCATGAACAGCCGGGTTGCTTCCAGATTTCCTAGTTTCTTCACACATTCCAAAGATGTACGGATTAGGGTTAAGAAGATGTGTGTGTTGCCCTTAAGGCACTTGTTTAGCTTTATTACATTTTTGCTTTAGTAATTCGTTTGTAATTATTTTCTAGTTAAAGTTAAGGCTGTTGAAAGTAAATTCGTTGTCTGTGATGTATCGCGGCATGCGATGACGTCACATCCAGTTTTGCAGCGTCTTGTGGGGAAATACCGGTTTGGAGAAACAAGAAGGAGGGGGCTTGTGTGTTCAGGATCAGCGTGAGAAAAGTTTCTTTCTACGCACTAAGGAACATCATAGAAGCAATGCTGTAAGTTCATAAGATAATCAATATGTTGAAGTAAAAATGTTAACGGTGATTCTGTTAAAAGTAATGACAGTTGATAAAGTTATTTTCCTTGTCCTATTGAAAATGTTACTGGATAGTTTGTGTTGAAGTATTTAAAGCAGTTGATGGCGTAGGTAGATTCTGACTGTATGTTGTATTTTAATGTAATATAGTTTGTAGTTTTATTTTTCCAAGTATTTATGATGTAAATGTGATGCCAAGAAGGAAACAAATACTGTATATATTTTGTATTGTTTTATCAACAGTTTTCGCCATACGTTAATGTGTAAGAGTGAACAGTAAATGGTTAATCTTACTGGAATCGCGCCTCATTGACTCTGGTTTATACTTGGTGTTTAGTTCAGAGTTTTTACTCCTGTGCAAGATCACTACAATGTGAGGATGCTATATTGACGCCAGCTGCATGACGACACTTTCAAGCTGCCCTCAGCTCATCCTCAGACTGCGGTGGTCATTGCAAACAATGCATTTCACTGCATGTTTCTATCTTTTGATGAACATGTGTCAGATAAAGCTAACCTGACTCTAAACTCTACTGCATGGAAACAGGAACATTCACGATTTACATTTAAAACCCAATTTATTCTCATTACATTCCCATCAACTCCACCCTCATGCAGATTCTGCCAGTCACCTGTTCACGAGGGGCAACTTCCACAAGGTAATTAATTTTTCTTCCTGCACAACTTTGAGATGTAGGAAGAAACCAGAGCACACAGACGAAATCCACACAGTCACAGGGAGAAGATACAAACTGCACAGACAGCACTACAGGTCTGGATCTAACTCAAGATCACTGGAGCTGTGAAGTAGTGGTTCTACTTGCTGCAACATTGTGGCATCATCATAAGGGCACCTGATAGGTGTGTGAGTTTGATTGGGGATTTTGAAGATAACGAAAGACAATGGAGTGAATACGCCTGGACTCTTTCCATCACTTTGGTGGTTTGATGTTTGTTTTCTGTGTTTTTTTCAACTCTTTGTTTTGCCATTTGCACGGTTTGTTCTTTTTTTTGTGAATTGGGGGTTTAATGTTTTTCTTTGAATGGGGTTCATGGTCTTTCCTTGTTTTGTGGTGATCTGTAGGGAAGATGACTCTCAGGGTTGTACAGTGCATACATAATTTAGTAATAAATGTACTTTGAATCTTTGAATCTTTTAATCTCACTAACTTTGATTAAATCCTCCCTTTGTTTCCTTTGCTCCACTGAAAACAGCTCAAATCTATTTACAGCTCTCTCCCTCTGCTTTGAATGTAATTGGTAATTAAACCTCCACAAGTCCTTTGAGGAGAGACTTCCAAGGGTTCACCTCTCTCTTCATTTTAATTTTAAAAAGCTCCCCCCCTGCCATTATTTAGTGACTTTGACATATGTTTCTAGTCTCTTTAGCCAGGAGATATATAGCATTAATGGTAAGACTCTTGGCAGTGTGGAGGATCAGAGGGATCTTGGGATCAGAGTCCAGAGGACACTCAAAGCTGCTGCACAGGTTGAATCTGTGGTTAAGAAGGCATACGGTGCATTGGCCTTCGTCAATCGTAGGATTGAGTTTAAGGGCTGAGAGGTAATGTTGCAACAACACACACAAAATGCTGGTGGAACGCAGCAGGCCAGGCAGCATCTATAGGGAGAAGCACTGTCGATGTTTCAGGCTGAGACTCTTCGTCAGGACTAACCGAAAGGAAAGATAGTAAGAGATTTGAAAGTAGTGGGGGGAGGGGGAAATGCGAAATGATAGGAGAAGACCGGAAGGGGTGGGATAAAGCTAAGAGCTAGAAAGGTGATTGGCGAAAGTTATACAGAGCTGGAGAAGGGAAAGGATCATGGGATGGGAGGCCTCAGGAGAAAGAAAGGAGGGGGAGGGGAAGCACCAGAGGGAGATGGAGAACAGGCAAACAACTAAATATGTCAGGGATGGGGTAAGAAGGGGAGGAGGGGCACTAACGGAAGTTAGAGAAGTCAATGTTCATGCCATCAGGTTGGCGGCTACCCAGCTGGTATATAAGGTGTTGTTCCTCCAACCTGAGTTTGGATTCATTTTGACAATAGAGGAGGCCATGGATAGACATATCAGAATGGGAATGGGACGTGGAATTAAAATGTGTGGCCACTGGGAGATCCTGCTTTTTCTGGCGGACCGAGCGTAGGTGTTCAGCGAAACGGTCTCCCAGTCTGCATCAGGTCTCTCCAATATATAAAAGGCCACACCGGGAGCTCCCGGATGCAGTATACCAGACCAGCCGACTCACAGGTGACGTGTTGCCTCACCTGGAAGAACTGTCTGGGGCCCTGAATGGTGGTGAGGGAGGAAGTGTAAGGGCAGGTGTAGCACTTGTTCCGTTTACGAGGATAAGTGCCAGGAGGGAGGTCAGTGGGAAGGGATGGGGGGGTGAGTGGACAAGGGAGTCGCGTGGGGAGCGATCCCTGCAAAAAGCAGAAAGAGGGGGGGAGGGAAAAATGTGTTTGGTAGTTGGAAGTGGTGGAAGTTACGGCGAATTATACGTTGGACCTGGAGGCTGGTGGAGTGGTAGGTAAGGTCAAGGGGAACCCTATCCCGAGTGGGGTGGCGGGTGGATGGGGTGAGGGCAGATGTGCAGGAAATGGGAGAGATGCGTTTGAGGTAATGTTGCAGCTATATAGGACCCTGGTCAGACCCCACTTGGAGTATTGTGCTCAATTCTGGTCACCTCACTACAGGAAGGATGTGGAAACTATAGAAAGAGTGCAGAGGAGATTTACAAGGATGTTGCCTGGACTGGGGAGCATGCCTTATGAGAATAGGTTGAGTGAACTTGGCCTTTTCTCCTTGGATGAGAGGTGACCTGATAGAGGTGGAAAAGATGATGAGAGGCATTGACCGTGTGGATAGTTAGAAGCTTTTTCCCAGGGCTGAAATGGTTGCCACAAGAGGGAATGGGTTTAAGGTGCTGGGGAGTAGGTACAGAGGTAAGTTTTTTACTCAGAGAGTGGTGAGTGTGTGGATTGGGCTGGTGGTAGTGGTGGTGGAGGCAGAAATGATAGGGTCTTTTAAGAGAATCCTGGGTAGGTACATGGAGCTTAGAAAAATAGAGGGCTATGGGTAAAGCCTAGGTAGTTCTAAGGCAGGGACATGTTCAGTACAGCTTTGTGAGCTGAAGGGCCTGTATTGTGCTACATGTTTTCTATGTTTCTTGATGCATAGATGCTGCTTGACCAGACACATTCCTCCAGCATCTTTTATGGTGTTGCTCAAGATTTTCAGCATCTGCAGCATCTCTTGTGCTGATGAGCAGCTCTTCTGTTTCACTGTCAATGAGGGAGAGATTGTTATCAACAAAATGGCTGAATATCAATAACTACGTTGAAAAGGTATGACCCTAAATGGGGTGGCCCAGTAGCTTCATGGTTAGCGCAGCGCTTTACAGTACAGGCAACCCGTGCAATTCCCACCGCTGCTTGTAAGGAGTTTGCATGTTCACCCCGTGACCGCGTAGGTTTCCTCCAGGTGCTCTGGTTTTCTCCCACAGTCCAAAGACGTGCCGGTTGGTAGGTTAATTGGTCATTGTAACTTGTCCTGCGATTAGCTGCTGATTAAATCGAAGGGTCGGAAGGGCTGATTCCCGTTGTATCTGATAAATAGAGATCTATTTTGGTATCATACAAGTTAAGTAATAATCAAACTGTAGTGATCATAATGAACACAGAATTATCATATTTTTGTGTAATGCTATTTGATCCACCAATATTCTTAATAGGAGTAAATTTGTAAAAAAATCTTTCTTGGACTGGCCAAGCTGTGAGTGCTGTCACACAGCAATTTCATTGGCTTATTGCTGCCCTTTGAAGTGCCATAGAGTCCAAGGGTGAATGAGGAACATTTAATTAACATATCAGTTAACATTCTCCCAGCCAGTGGTGATCACATCCCATTAGAAACTAAACAAAAATAAAGCTCCACTTCTGGCCTGCTCTGGTTCAGTCGTAGGTTTCAGAAATGCTCAATGGGTCAAGTGGTAACTTTGGAGACAGAAACATATTTCTGGTCAAGCATTGCCTACTGCAGCCATAGGAAAGATGGAACAGAAGGAGACATAGAACTACTTAGATCTGCAATCACATCTCTATTCTTGGGTATAAAACTGTACAAGTGTGGAAGTGAGAAAGATCTCACCCTTGTTTTGTTGTAGCCAATGATAAAGGCAAATATGAAGATCCTGGAGGTATGACCCAAAACAAATGAGTGAACTCTCTCCATCACCAAGTCTTGGTGGGTCTTGAAAGCAAAAAAATAAGCACCTACAGATGATGGAGATCTGCAACAAAAACAGATAAAGCAGGAAGCACTCCACAGGTCAGGCAAAATCTGTAGAGAAAATAACAGATTTAATGTTTCTGATCAAAGACCCATTAAGGAGTCTTCCTTGATCATGATGGCCTTTCATCACCAGGTGTTCCTTTTATTGCTATGCCATCGAATCAGTCTTCTGACTAAAAAATCTGTGCTTTAAAAATCTAGGATAGTGAAAAACCTCATTTCATCCTATAAGTGCAATGCATTAGATTGGTAAAAAAGGCAAATACAATGAAACATTCATTCTGAGAGAAGTAGAATATAAAAGCAAGGATGCAGTGTTGAAGCTTTATAAGGTTTTAGTTAGACCCTTTGTCTAAGAAAGGGTGTACTGGCATTGGAGAGGGTCCAGAAAGATTCGCGGGAATGGTCCCAGACACAGAAGGGTGAACTAATGAGGAATGCCTGATGGCTCTGGGTCTGCTCTCACTGGAGTTCAGATCAGCGTGGGGGGATATCTCATTTAATCCTATCAAATATTGAAAGGCCTAGATAGAGTGGATGTGGAGAGGATGTTTCCTTTAGCCAGTGGGTCTAAGATCTGCGGGCACTGTCTTAGAATAAAAGGATGTCACGTAGAACAGAGATAAGGAGGGATTTCTTTAGCCAGAGAGTGGTGAATCTGCAGAATTCATAACGTGGAAGGCTGTGGAGGCTAAGTCATCGAGTATATTTAAAGCAGAGGTCGATAGGTTCTTGATTAGTAAGGGTATTAAAGGATACGGGGAAAAGACATGAGAATTGGTTTGAGAAAGATAATAAATTGGCTATAATGGACTGATCAATGGCCTGAATGGCCTCTTTCTGTTCTGATCTCTTATGTTCTTAAAATGGATTCAGCAACCAGGGCATTTACTCTGATTAAGAACAGAACTTGGTAGAAAGCTACTGTCACCCAGAATTCCTCTCTCCGATCAATCGTCAGCAATCGGTGACTGGAACTCAGTGTGAACTAAGTGAGAAGTAATTTGGTTCAGCTCTTGTAACCCACTCAAAAGGCTGGCAATTTGATTACCCCGATTTTATACACTCAAGGCCAACTGACGAGCAACATGAAAAACCATAGCCTACCACAGATCTTCGTATCTCTTGATCATCTGAAGGACTTGCAGACCAGGCAGGAATGTCACCTTTAAGAGCCCAGTCCAACACGGGTAAAGCCCTCCCTACCATTGATCACATCTGCATGAAACGCTGTCGCAGGAAAGCAGCATCCATCATCAGCGGTCCCCACCACCCAGGATATGCTGCTGCTGCCATCAGGAAGAAGGTTACTGGAGCTTCAGGACTTGCATTACCAGGTTCAGAAACAGTTATTACCCCTTAACAATCAGGATCTTGAACGAAAGGCTGTAACTTCACTCAACTTCATTTGCCTCATCATTGAAATATTCCCACAGCCCATGGACTCACTTTCAAAGACTCTTCATCACATGTTCTCGATATTTATTGCTTATTTTTTTATATTATGGTCTCTTCTTTTTGCATTTGTGCAGTTTCCTCCAGGTACTCTCATTACCTACCTCACCTCAAAGAAAAGCAGGTGGGTAGGTTAATTGACCAATGTCAATTGCCTCTAGTATGTAGGTGAATGACAGAATCTGGGAGGTGTTGTTAAAAATGTGGGGAGAAAGTATATAATTTTGGGTTAATGCAAATGTGCGGTTGGTGATGAGTATAGACACAGTGAGGTACTTGTCATTCACACTCAGTCAAAGCAGAAACGCACACACACACACAATGCAAGTATATACATACACATTAATAGGTCAGGTAGCAGAGAAACACGCACACATACACAAACTTTGTTCACGTAGGAAGAGCTGCAAGTTATTTAAGAAATGCAGTAGGAATACCAAAAAGACAGAATAGGACTCATGCCTCAGGATATAATCTATGATTGATTCTTTTGCAAGTGTTTGAAAGGTAGTTATTTGTCAGAGATGTTTGGTAAGTTTTCTGCTTTGAGTCCAATCATTAATTTACGGTCCAAATTGAGCCTGCTGTGTGAAGTGGGTTTGGGCAGCCTGCTCAGTTACATTGTAATTTCACAACAATTCACTTTAATTTAATCTAACTTGTGCTGTATGTTACAGCCAGGTGGAAAGACAATGAAACTTGCCGGGAGGCAAGAACGGTAAATGGTTATCCCAAAATTTGTCTGGCCTGTTTCAATCAGGAGAATCTAGTTGGATAGATAGACTGATTGATAAAAAGACTGGGAGGAAAAGGGAGAGACATGGACAGAGAGCAGCAGAGGGGCAGAGGGAGGGAGGAGTGGAGGGGGTAGAGGGGAGAAGGGGAAGAGGGTGGAGGGAGAAGAGGGTGGTGGGAGACAGGTTGAAGAGGGGGAAAGGGGAAGGGGAGGGGGAGGTGAAAGAAGGGCGAGGGGAGGGGGAGAGGTAGGAGCAGGGAGAGGAGAGAAGGAGAGGGAGAGAGGGGAGAGTGAGGGGGAGGGGAGAGTGAGAGTGAAAGAGAGGGGGAGGGTGTGAGAGGGGATGAGAGAGAGGATGGGGTGGGGGACAGAGGAAGGAGAGATAGGGAGGGGGAGAGAAGGGCTAGGGTGAGAGAGAAAGAGAGAGAGAGGGAGGGGAGAGGAGGGGATAAAGAGAGAGGAGTTGGAGAGGGAAATGTGAGAGGGGAGAGAGAGGGGTTAGAGAAAGAGGGGAGAGATGGGGAGAGGGTGTGAGTGAGAGGGTGAGAGAGGAAGAGAGGTAGAGGAGGAGGGGAGGGGGATAGAGGTGAGAGAGATGCTGGGGGAGAGGGAGAGAGGTAGGAGGGAGGGGAGGTTGAAGGGGACAGGGGATTGTGGGAGAGGGTGGTGGAGGGGGTTGGGAGAGAATGAGAGAGAGAGAGAGAGAGAGAGAGAGAGAGAGAGAGAGAGAGAGAGAAAGTAGCCTCAGGGGCATTATCTGACAGAAAAGGAGAAAAATAGAGAGTGACAGAAAATATAATGGGACTGAAAAAGGGTGAAACATAAACTGAGAGAGAGGGGGAAGAGAAAGGGTGGGAAAGAGAGAGAGGGTGAAAGAGAGAATGAGAAAGAGAGGGTGGAAGAGAGAAAGAGGGAGAGAGCGTCACTCAGCTTGGAAATGGGTTTTTCAGCCCACTGACTCTGTGCTGACCAACTCCTGAAATTTTGCACCATATTACGGGGCACATGCTGTTAGAGCGATTGCCTTTCAGATGTGATCCTGTCCACTTGCACAGTGGCTAGGGTATAAAATAACATTTATTTCTGGTTAAAAAATTGCAAGTGACAAAGTTATGTGATCTGTTACAATCTTCTTAAACAAGTTATTGCATTTTTATAGTATATTTATTGTAAAAAAAATGTCCAGGACTAATCAACACTTGAAAAGACAGGATTTAATCAACGAGTCCTCATGCAGGGTTCCCTAAAGGTTAATTTACAGGTTGAGTCTGTGGTGAGGAAGGTGAATGCAATGTTAGTATTCATTTCAAGAGGACTAGAATATAAAAGAAAGGGTGTAATGTTGAGGCTTTATAAAGCTCTGGTGAGGCCTCATTTAGAACATTGAGAGAAGTTTTGGGCCCCTTATATAAGATAGGATGTGATGACATTGGAGAGGGTTCAGAGGAGGTTCAGAAGAATGATTCGGGGAGTGAAGTACTTATCATTGATGGCTCTGCCCCTTTACTTGCTGGAATTTAGAAGAATGATGGGGGAGATCTCATTGAAACCTATTAAATGTCGAAAGGCCTAGACAGAGTGGATGTAGAAAGGATGTTTCCAATGGCAGGGAAGTTGTGTATTTAATATTTCAGTTTTAATTGAGTTATATTGTATGTAAAATTTTTTCTCATTGGCTATTTCATTTGCTTCAAAATACTTTTCAATTTGTTCAATATATAAAATTCAGTTATCTGTCGTATAATCAAATATGTTTATCTTTCCAATGCAGCCAGCTATTTTTGCTCTTTTTAAATGATCATTATCACCCAGTATTCACTGTTTACTGCCTTTCTTGGGTGTAACTATCTCAGAGGACCTGTCCTGAACTCATCATACTAATGGAATTGCGAAGAAAGATGACATCGCCTCTATTTCCTTAGGAGTCTGCAGAGATTCAGCATGACATCAAAAACCCTGACAAGCTTCTATAGATGTGCAATGGAAAGTGTACAGACTAGCGGCATCACAGCCTGGTATGAGAACACTAATACCTTTGGGTAGCAAATCCTCCACGAGTAGTACATTTGGCCCAGTACATTACAAGAAAAGCCCTCCCAACCATTGAGCACATCTGCATAAAATGCTGTTGTAGGAAAGCAGCATCCATTATCAAAAATCCTCATCACCCAGGCCATGCTCTTTTCTCACTGTTGCCATCAATTAGATGGTACAAGAGCCTCAGGACTTGCACCACCAGGTTCGAGACAATCACTACCCCTCAACCAACAGGTTTTTGAACAAAAGAGGATAACTACACTAACCTATTGAGATGTTCCCACTTTAAGGTTTCTTTATCTTGTTATTTCATGACCATAGTTATTTATTGCCATTTATTTATATTTGCATTTGCACAGTTTCTTGTCTCCTATGCACTTGCCTTTCATTGATCCTAGTTACAGTTACTATTCCATTAATTTGCTGAGTATGCCCGCAGGAAATAGAATCTCAAGGTTGTATGTGGTGACATCTATGTACTCTGATAATAAACTTTTTTTTTTAGCTCGACAGCCTCTGGCATGGTAAGCTGTGTTTTTCTCAGCTTGTTCTTCTCTGTGTTATTTTCAGTTTGAACGTCTCACTGTGCTTCAACAGGTCAATAGGTAGCTTGGGTTCATTTTAGAAATACCTCATCACCAGTGTTATGTTTTGTGACTGCAAAACATTATACTACTTCAAAGGAAGACATGGAAGTTTGAAATATTAATCTAACTCGAGTTTTACTTTAAGTGAGGCATGCATGTATCACATGGTGGCGTGATGATGTGCGCAATTCACATCACTCACAATGGCAGAATATAGTATTAACGGTAAGGCTCTCAGCAGTGCAGAGGAACAGAGGGATCTTGGGGTCCAAGCCCAAAGGATGCTCAAAGCAGCTGCACAGGCTGACTCTGTGGTTAAGAAGGCATACGGTGCATTGGCCTTCATCAATTGTGGGATTGAGTTTAAGAGCCAAGAGGTAATGTTGCAGCTATATAGGACCCTGGTCAGACCTCACTTGGAGTACTGTGCTCAGTTCTGGTCGACTCACTACGGGAAGGATGCAGAAGCCATAGAAAGGGTGCAGAGATTTACAAGGATATTGCCTGGATTGGGGAGCATGCCTTATGAGAATAGATTGAGTGAACCCAGTCTTTTCTCCTTAGGGTGATGGGGGATGAGAGGTGACCTGATAGAGGTGTATAAGATGATGAGAGGCATTGATCATGTGGATAGTCAGAGGCTTTTTCCCAGGGCTGAAATGGTTGCCACAAGAGGACACAGGTTTAAAGTGCTGGGGAGTAGGTACAGAGGAAATGTCAGGGGTAAGATTTTCACTCAGAGAGTGGTGAGTGCGTGGAATGGGCTGCTGGCAAAGGTGGTGGAAGCAGATACGATAGGGTCTTTTAAGAGACTTTCGGATAGGTACGTGGAGCTTAGACAAATCGAGGGCTATGGGTAAGCCTAGTAATTTCTAAGGTAGGGACGTGCTTGGCACAACTTTATGGGATGAAGGGTCTGTGTTGTGCTGTAGGTATACTAAGTTTCTATTTTTCATAATTATTTAAATGAAGAATGCTTAATCAAACAATATATAAACTGGATTATTCAAATATTACCAAAATATTAAGTACACAGCAGGGGAGCCTAAGACCAGATGGCACAAACTCAGAATAGAGTGACGTCCATTTAGAAAGTAGGTTTGGAGAAATTTCCTTAGCCAGGGGTGGTCAGTCTGTGGAACTCATTGCCACAGGTGGCCATTGAGATGTATTTAAGGTGGATGTTAATTGGTTCTTGATTAGTCAGGGCATGAAGGATTACAGGGAAAAGTCAAGAGAATGGGGTTGAGTGATGAAGTGGATCAGCCATGATGCAATGGTGGAGAAGACCTACCATATAACCATATAACAATTACATCACAGAAACAGGCCATCTCGGCCCTTCTAGTCCATGCCAAACGCTTACTCTCACCTAGGCCCACCAACCTGCACTCAGCCCATAACCCTCCATTCCTTTCCTGTCCATATACCTATCCAATTTTACTTTAAATGACAATACAGAACCTGCCTCTACCACTTCTGCTGGCAGCTCGTTCCATACAGCTACCACTCTGAGTAAAGAAATTCCTCCTCGTGTTACCCTTAAACTTTTGCCCCTTAACTCGCAACTCATGTCCTCAAATGACCTGATGGACTGAATATCCTAATTCTGCTCCTCTATCTCATAGTCTTATGTGTTTATGTTGATCAATATGGATTTGGAGGAGAATCTGTCTGACCAATTTGATTGAATTTTTCAGACAGGTTCAACACTGTGTTGCTGAGTGTAGTGCAGTTGAAGGCTTTTGCCAAGGTACCCTTAGGCTGTGATTCAGAGCAAGGTGACAGGTTGCAACCAATACCAGCATGATAACAGGAAGGAAAGAATGACCATGTTGTGATTGGAAGCTTTCTTCCACTGGTGTATTGCAGGCATAGACAAGGTGGTCATGATGCTCCATAATCAGTGCAGTGCTAATCCATGATTCCATTAAAAAATCAACCAAAGTGACTGAGCCAAAGAACAATATAAGAAATTGGAGATGTGGCACACTGCACTGCCCAGCCAGACTATTCCGCATTTCTCCGAGTACATAGGGACTTGCCCAGTTCCCTGCCTGATCCCTACTGTACCGCTGACATCCACGCTATAGTTTCATCCAATCACCTTAAATTTCTTGAAGTCCAATGATATCCGGCAACCTGAACGTAGAAACTGGTCAATGATAAAACATCAACAGATATTTGGGGCAGAGAATTCCAAAGATTTAGAACCCTTTGTGACAAGAAATTACTCCCCTGCTCAGACGTGTGAGATATTTTATCTTGAGATATTGTGTAATAGACTAAGTCTTGTTAGATTAAAATATTACGGGTCTCAATGAGAGGAAGTTGGCCAATAATTTGATATATGGATGGGTCTGATGTCTGTACAGTTAGAGGTGTTCTCACCCTTTTCCTCATATTGTCCATCCCTCCAATCTGAGAGTACCTCTTCTATTTACTCATGTCTCAAGAGCTGTGCATTGTAAGAAAGACCAGCATTAATTTCCCACCTCTAATTGCTCTTATCCCAAATAACTCACCAGGTTATTGAAGAGTCAACCAGATTGATTAGTTAAAAATAAACCAGATTGGATGAGGATAGCAGATTTGATCCCTTGATGGCATTATTGAACTAAGTGGGTTTTTGCAACAAATTGGTATCTTTGTAGTCACTATTTACAGCTTTCTTTTCTTTAATTCCAGGCTTTAGGATGAATAGTGGTGTAGCTGGTAGAGTTACCAGTAACCCCTGTTCAATGCTGATCTGTCGATGTGGAGTTTGTACGTTCTACCTGTGACTGCGTGGGTTTCCTCAAGCTGCTCTAGTTTGCACCTACAATCCAAAGACGTGCTGGTTGGTAGTTCTTTTACTGCTGTTAATTACTCCAGGTGTGTAGGTGAGTGGCAGAATCTCGATGCAAACTGATGGGAATGTGAGGGGAATACAATGCATTAAGATCATAAGATATAGGAGCAGAATTAAGTCATTTGGCCCATTGTGTCTGCTCCGCCATTTCATCATTGCTGACCCATTTTCCAAATAACTTGGCCTCCACAGCTGCCTATGGCAACAAATCCCACAGATTCAGCACTCTCTGGCTAAAAAATACCTCCTCATCTCCATTCTAAAAGGACATCCCTCTATTCTGAGGTTGGCCCTTCTGATCTTAGATCCCCCCCACCATAGGAACCATCTTCTCCGCATTCACATTTAATAGGTTTCAATGAGGTCACCTTGCATTTTTCTGAATTCCAGGGAGTACAGGCCCAGAACCATCAAATACTCTTCATATGACAAGCCTTTCAATCCAGGAATCATTTTCGTGAACCTCTTTTTAACCCTCTCCAATGTCAGCAGATCCTTTCTTCAAAGGGGTGCAATGCCGCTCACAATACTCCAAGTGAAGCCTCACTGGTGCTTTATAAACCCTCAATATTACAAGCTTGCTTTTATTAAGGGAATTTAATTTTCACAACTCCCATGGCAGGATTTGAACACAAGAGATCCTGCAGATGCTGAAATTCCAGAGCAACACACACAAAATGCTGGAGGAACTCAGTGGGCCAGGCAGCATCCATGGTGAAGAACAGAGTGTTGATGTTTTGTGCTGAGACCCTTCATTGGAACTGGAACAGGAAGGGGGAAGAAGCCAGAAGGAGAAGATGGGGAGGGTGGAGGGGAAGAAGTACAAGCTGGCAGGTGATAGGTGAGGGGAAAGTGGGGTAAGTGGGGGAGGGCGGGGATGAAGTGAGAAGCTGGAAGGTGATAGGTGGAAGACATAAAGGGCTGAAGAAGAAAGTATCTTTGGATTTAAACTAGCTGCTTTGGATCATCAGTCCTGGCCTGTGGATTACTGCCGTAATTTTGCCCCATGTAACCCTGGATTAAGGACCAGGACAGTTACAAGGGATTGCCGATGCTGGAATTTGGAGAAACCTACAAGATGGTGGAGGAAGCCAGCCGATAAAGCAGCATTTCTCGAGGGAAATAGTCACATTGGTGTTATTGGGTGGCCTGGGCTCATTGGGCCAAAAGAGCCTGTTACCATGCCTTATCATAGAGTCATAGAAAAGTACAACACAGAAGTACCAGTTAGTCCATGGCAAAATCATCAAAACTTCCTACTTCCATTTACCATAGCCCTCTATTTGCCCCTACCATCAATGTACCTATCCAAACTTTGCTTTAATATTGAAATTGAGTTTGCATGCACCATTTGTGCTGGCAGCCCTTTCCACACTCTGAAGGCCCTCTGAGTGAAGACGTTTCCCTTAAACTTTTTACCTTTCATCTTTAACCCATGACCCCTGGTTGTAGTTGCACCTAACCTCAGTGGGAAAAAAAACCTACTTGCATTTACCCGTCATAATTTTGTATACCTCAGCCAAATCTCCTCTCAATCATCTACATTCTAAGGGATGAAGTCTTAACCTATTGAACTTTTCCTTTCTTTTTCAATCTTTTTATTAATATCAACATGATAAGATTAATACAGAGTTATTGGGATTACAAAATTACAAAATTAAAATGAACATAAAAGGATACACAAGCAATAAGTACAATATAGTTAAGTCTTCCCAAATCATGAATGATACAAATATCATATAAACGAAACAAACAAAAAAAAACTAGGTATATCATGTTGAAAAAACAGAAAAGAGAAAAAGAGAAAAAAAATATTATTACCCCAAGAAAAACTAATCTAACAAACTAATAAAGAAAAAAAAAGAAAAAAAGGAAAAAATGAGCTGTTTATAGTATCTATAAAAAGACAAAGAATCATCAGTGTTCCCAACTCTGATCCTCTCAACATATATATAATCAAAACCAGAAAAACAAATAGGATTGGAACAGGGTCAAATTACATCATGTGAAAATATTGAATAAATGGCCTCCAAGTCTTTTCAAATTCAATAGAAGGGTTATATATGACACTTCTAATTTTTTCCAAATTTAGACATAACATAATTTGAGAAAACCAATGAAATATGGTAGGGGGATTAATTTCTTTCCAATTCAACAAAGTAGATCTTCTAGCCATTAATGTAAGGAATGCAATCATCCGACGAGCAGAAGAAGATAAATGAATTGACTCCATCATTGGTAAACCAAAGATTGCAGTAATAGGATGAGGTTGTAAATCAATGTTCAATACTGTGGAAATAATATCGAAAATGTCTTTCCAATATTTTTTCAGAGGCGGACATGACCAAAACATATGAGTTTTCAATTAGTTAATTTATCCTCTATATGTGCTAAACATTCATCGATACAGTTTAAAGTTGTGCACAGGGCTCATATGTCCAAGGATAAATTGGCTCGTTTTTATTCCCATATAAATCCTATATGTGACAGATGTCATTCTGAGATAGCTTCTCCAACTTTTCCTTGTAACCCAGGTCCTCCAGACCAGGCAACATGTTTTAAAATTTTCTCTGTACTCTTTCAACTTTATTTGCATTATTCCTGTTGGTAGGTGATCAAAATAGCACACGATACTCTAAATTAGGCCTTACCAACATCATATACAACTTCAAGATAAAATTTTGTACATGAAGGTCAATGTGCCAGAAGCTTTTCTTTACGACACTATCTGCTTGTGACACCACTTTCAATGGATTATATTCCTGTATTCCCAGATCCCTGTGTTCTACCATACTCCTCTGTGCCTTTTATTTTATCTCTGAATAATAAAAAAAAATGGATGGTCAACATTTCAGGCTGAAATCAACACAGATGAACATTGACTGTCCCTTTTTCTTTCACAGTTGCTGCCTGATCTGCTGAGTTCCCCCAGTATCTCGCTACGAGCAGAGGCAGCCCCCTTCTCTTGAACCAAGGCACCACTGGTTCACACCACACCACACCACACCAACATCAAACAAAGGCTTGGCAAACAATGACTTTGGTTCTAGAAGGCACTATGTGACTCCTGAATGGATGCGCCATACGAGACAGGGGAGAAAATAAACTTCTTGTAAAGTTAGGCCTCACCATTAACTAGGCAAGGTGATTCAATCCCTGCATGGTTTAGACCTCAGTTGGGAAACAAGCTAAAGCTTAGCAGAAGTAATCATTTGCTGCTTACATCCATTAACAGGAAGCTGAAAGCATACAGCAGTCAGACCTGTCAGATCCAATGAATGGAGCAGTTATTTATCTGAGTGGGTGCTCACTGTACAGAGGCTATCAGTTAATCATGACGAAACCCAAGGGAACTTTCAGGAGGTTTGGACTCAATATGTGACCTGCTAAGCCCCTCTCTATGTGTTGGAGTAGTTTAGCTAAATGACAGGCAACAGCACACAATCTCCGCATGACTGTTTTAATAAATGGAGAGCATTACTTTATTTTCCACTGCGCTGGTGAACTGAGGTATTCAGTCATAAATCAACACCTGTGACAGAAGGTGGATTTCATATCAAACAACTTAAATCTTTGGAAAAAGGCTGTATTGGGAGGACATAACAAACAGATGTTTATATAATAAAGTCTCCAATGAGCTTCCAGGAATACCGCACATTTGGCATTATGGAGTACAGTGTATGTCAAAAATGCATTTCTTAAATTAATTTTCAGAGTGGAAACATTGCACATGATGATCTACACTAGACCTAGTTACAAGCTTTATGGGAGGGGTGGGATAAAGGTAGAATATTTTTTCAATTCCATCTGCTAAAAAATAAGACCTTAAGACATAGGAGCTGAATTAGGCCATTTGGCCCATTGAGTCTGCTCCACCATTCAATCATGGATGATTTCTTTTCAATCCCATTCTCCTGCCTTCTCCCTTAACTCTTAACTTCCTAAGCAATAAATAATCTATGAATCGCTGCCTTAAATATACTCAATAGCTTGGCCAAATTCAATAGAATCCCCACCATTGGGTTGGAGAAATTCCTCCTCATCTCAGTTTTAAAGGTACAACCATTTATTCTGAGGCTGTGCCCTCAGATTCTAGAATCTCCATCTCTGGATACATCCTCTCTATGTCCACTCTATAATTCATAATTCATAAGACCTTTCATAATTCAGTAGATTGCAATAAGATTGCACCTCATCCTTCTGATCTTCTGAACAGTACACGTGTACAAAACATTTTAACTCCACCATGGATGGTCCCATGCCCACCTGTGAAAGGAGGAGGGTTGGACTTGGGGTTAATAACTCCATCCTGTAAAAACCCAGAGCTACTGAAATGCCAGTAGAAGCTCCAAAGAACTCATCTCTGGGGGAGAGGAGGGATCTTCACCTAGAAGATGTATGAAGTCCTGTGGCAAAAGTGGAAACCATAGAACTGATTGACCTTTGTCTCAGGACTGAGGACTTTGGCAAAGAAGAAGAAGAAGAAGACATCAAAACATTTTTCCGGTTGACATTATACTCCCAATCTCATTTTATAAACAATTTTGGGTGAGGAGGGAACCTTTTTCTTTCCCCTGAATTCACCTAGAATTTAAGTGGAATTTTAGTTGGGCTTGTGATGAGATTAATTTGATAACTTGGGTGGTTTCTGACAAATTCATTAAATGAAAATATAGCTGTTCTGTAGGACATCACAGGTACTACAAGGAGAGGAAGCAAAGTTATTTGGGATTAAGGACCTAAAAGTGTGTTGACTGAGACTTTCTCTTGGCCCCCAAACCCTGCTAGCAGGAAAGGAAACTGTGAACTTGGAAAATACCACCAACTCCCCTCCAAGAAACCACTCTCTTGACTTGATTTTGGATCCAAATCCAGGTTTTCCCTCCATTCCAGCAATATGCTGGGAATACCTTCACTCTGAGGATTGCAATAGTTCTAAACGGCACATTATACCTTTCCAAGGCTCGTTAAGAATAAGCAAAGAATGCTGCCCTTGTGTGTCATCCATCTGGGAAGATCTATCCTGGGCCAAACATTTTAATGCAATTATGAAGAAGGCACGACAGCGGCTGTATTTCACGAGGGAAGCATTCTAAGTGGTTGCATCACCATCTGGTATGGAGGACCCACTGCATACGACCAGAAATAGCTGTGGCAAGTTGTAAACTCCAGTCAGCTCCGACATGGATACTGGCCTCCCTAGCATCAAGGACACCTTCAAAAGACGATCTCTCGAAAAGACGGCATCCATCACTAAGGACACACTTCACAGCATATGTCCTCTTCTCCTTGCTACCATTAAGGAGGAGGTATGGGAGCCTGAAGACACATTATTAATGTTTTAGGGACAGTTTTTTTTCCTCTGGCATCAGATTTCTGAACAGCCAATGAGCCAACCCAAGAACACTACCTTACTATTTCATGACATATTATATGACAGTGATATTAAACCTGATTCTGCCATATGTACGACATATTCTAAAACATAACTTGACAGGAAACTTAGAATTATAGTATTCTTGCAAAAAAAATAGTTAGTTGCACACAAAGAACAGGCCCTAAGTTCCAAGAAGCATTTTACCCCCACCAGTACCCTATCCACGAGCCTTCCACCATTTTAATCCAATTCTTCATGGGCTCACCATCATTATCATTATGCGCCATGTCTCATGACTTGGCAAATTTTTCTACAGAGAAAGTGCTTTGCCATAGCCTTTTTCTGGGCAGTGGTTTTACAAGGCGGGTGACCCCAGCCTTTATCATACTACTCAGAGATTTTCTGCCTGGTGTCAGTAATCACATAACCAGGACTTGTGATGTGAACCAGCTGCTCATAAGAGCATACACCACCGGCTCCCATGGCTTTATGTGACCCTGATCGGGGGGGGGGGGGGGGGCTAAGCAGATGTTACACCTTGCCCAGGGGTGACCTGCAGGCTAGTGGAGGGAAGGAGCACTTTACACCTCCTTTGGTAGAGACGTATCTCCACACACTTGAAGACAACAAACACAGTAATTGTCTGCGAAGCAGAGGAAGGGCAGATATTGAATCATAAGAATTCAGGAAAATGGTGGTGTCTCTGATTAATCACAGAATGAATGGAAAATTGGAATATGATAAAGAGCATCTCGTGGAGTTACTGCCTCATAGCTCTGGACAGCATCGCTCAGTCCTGACATTGGGTACTGCCTGTGTGGAGTTTCCATGCTCTGCCAGGGACATATATCAGCAGCACTGTGTACACTGGGCCCTGAGTATTATTAAGAATACCACCCATCTATCTAGCATCCTCTTTGACATTCTACCATCAGGCAGGAAATTCCAATGCCTAAAGATAAGAATGGTCAGGATGTGTCAGCTTCTACCCTCAGTCCATTAGGCTTCTGAACTAATTCCCTGCCACATGGTATTCCAAGTGTCACTGGATAACCTTATAATATTTAATTCAGGCACTTTATTTAGTTTATGAGCAATTCCTTGCACATAAAAGTTTGGTGTGGGTCCCCAAATCCCAAGAATTTTCTTCAGGGGCAAAATTGAGAGCATCCTGACTGGCTGCGTCACTGCCTGGTACGGGAACTGTACCTCCCTCAATCGCAGGACTCTGCAGAGAGTGGTGCGGACAGCCCAGCGCATCTGTGGATGTGAACTTCCCACTGTTCAGAACATTTACAAAGACAGGTGTGTAAAAGGGGCCCGAAGGATCGTTGGGGACCCGAGTCACCCCAACCGCAAACTGATCCAGCTGCTTCCGTCGGGGAAATGGTACCGCAGCATAAAAGCCAGGACTGAGCGACTCCGGGGCAGCTTCTTCCACCAGGCCATCAGACTGATTAATTCACACTGACACAATTGTATTTCTATGTTATATTGACTGTCCTGCTGTACGTACTATTTATGATAAATTGTTATAAATTGCACATTACACATTTAGATGGAGACATAACATAAAGATTTTTACTCCTCATGTATATGAAGGATGTAAGAAGTCAATTTAAATTCAATTCAGTTCATTTGTAGATTTAATGCTTACTTTTCTAAGTTATTGAAACACACAGTGAAATGCATCACTGAGTAGACAGGTAGCATCTTTTTCCCATGGTTGAAATGTCTAATGCCAGAGAAGGAGAGAGGGGTAAGTTTTTTACTCGTGCTATGTCCACACTAGACTGGAAAAATCCATAATCGAAGCTTTTTCTCTTCGTTTTGACCCTCCATCCACACTGAAATGGTGTTTTCCTCCCCCCAAAATGGAGCTTTTCTAAAACGCCCTCCAGAGTGTGTACATTTGAAAATGCTGCTTGGGCAAGAGTAGTGTGGATGCGGTAACCGGAGATTTCTAGAAATACTGTCATAACGTGCTGGAACAGATAGTGGTGGCAGCGCGGCATTTCCATATAACCATAAAACAATTACAGCACGGAAACGGATCATCTCGGCCCTTCTAGTCCGTGCCGAACGCTTACTCTCACCTAGTCCCACTGACCTGCACTCAGCCCATAACCCTCCATTCCTTTCCTGTTCATTGTTTTCTTGAATGCAACCCCCCCACACAACCAAACAATTTCAGAACAGACAGGAACGAGACTGAAGCCAGAAGAGTTAGAAATGTACTCACCAAATACACTGACCCATAACTTACTGAATAAATAGGTGTGCAAACACGAGGAAATCAGCAGATGCTGGAAATTCAAGCAACACACACAAAATGCTGGTGGAACACAGCAGGCCAGGCAGCATCTATAGGGAGAAGCACTGTCGACGTTTCGGGCTGAGACCTTTTGTCAGGCCTAACTGAAAGAAAAGATAGTAAGAGAATTATATGTTGGACCTGGAGGCTGGTGGGGTGGTAGGTGAGGACAAGGGGAACCCTATCCCGACTGGGGTGGAGGGCAGATGTGCAGGAAATGGGAGAGATGTGTTTGAGAGCGGAGTTGATGGTGGAGGAAGGGAAGCCCCTTTCTTTAAAAAAGGAAGACATCTCCTTCATCCTGGAATGAGAAGCCTCGTCCTGCGAGCAGGTGTGGCGGAGACGGAGGAATTACGAGAAGGGGATAGCATTTTCTCCGTCTCCACCGTCTAACTGCTGCATTACCACACCGTCCAATGATGGGCAGAAGAGTCCGTTTCCACGCTATATCATTTTGCGAAACTCTGATTGAGTACAATTTGATTTTGAAAGGAAAACTGTAACTGTTAAATTGGATGGAGTTTTTTTTTGAGTTAATGAACAGTTGGATGGATAAAAATAAGACTTTAAAAGTTGAAAGAAGTAACAGATAAAATACCATACAAAGGAACACTGCGCAGGATCAGGTCTCATGGGAATGTTGGAAATATACTGGAATGGGCTGAGGCAGTAAATAAGGATTAAGATTAAATGGTCTCTTTCAGGCTATAATTACAGGGGGATCACAATGATCATTGCCTCAGCCTCTGGTGTTTACCTTTCTTAATTAAGATTTAGATAAGGAGATTGAGTGTAATGTGTGGGTGTTTGGCCAGGAAATGGAAAAGCAGGTTGTGAAGGAGAACATAAATTACCTATGGAGTTTGAAATATGAGAGTGGATAGCAACATGGCAGAGGGACGACTCCATGTCAGGGAATGTGGTACATCCCATGGTGGAAAAGAATTGTCTTTGAATCCGGTAAGTGTTGAAGTTCTGCAGAGTAACACACACAAAATGCTGGAGGAACTCAGCAGATCAGACAGCTTCGATGCAAAGGAATTAAGAGTCAAGGTTTTGTGCTGAGACATTTTATCGGGACTGGAAAGGAAGGGGGGAGCGAGCTGGACTCAGAAGGTCGGGGGAGGGGAAGGAGTACAATCTGGCTCGTGATAGGTGAATCCAGGTGAGGGGGAAGGTGGGTGGGGTGAAGTGCAAAGCTGGGAGATGATAGGGGGAAGAAAAAGGACTGAAGAAGAAGGAGTCTGATAAGAGAGGAGAGTGGACTGTGGGAGAAAGGGCCCAAGTAAGACTTCCTTCTACTTGATAGCTGGGAGGGGATATGGGAACAGAATTGGAGAAGGTTCACATCATAGAGAGTGGATGTTCAGCCCATTGAGTCCTTACCAGCCTAATGTAAATTAGTTCTTCGATTGAATCCTCTCTCTGTAACAGTATTTTCCCCCCTTTTCGGATGGTTATGTATTCCTTTTTGAATACTTCATTCAATCTGCCTCCACCAGCACACCTGGTAATGTATCTATGTTATAGTCACTTGCTGCACAAAATAAAACATGCGTAGATGACTGTGTCCCCACAAAACCATTCAGAGTCTTCCCCAGCCAGAAGCCCTGGATGAACCATGAGATCCTCAATCTGCTGAAGGCCAGATCACAGGATTCAGATCTAGTGATCAAGTAAGATACAACAGGTCTAGGTATGATCTCCAAAAAGCCATCTCGCGTACGAAGTGGCAATTCCGGACCAAACTTGAATCACTGAAGGATCCTCGACAGCTTTGGAAGGGCTTGAATGATATTCCCCCCCCCCCCAAAAAAAAATGAAACCAAGTGACATAGGTGACAACAAGATTTCACCTCAGATGAGCTCAATGCCTTCCATGCTCTCTTTGACCATCAAAACGTGGAAGAACCTTCACAAACTCCCACAGCCCCTGATGATCCTGTGATTTTAGAATCTGGGGTCAACGTGACAGCATTCTTCTGGCGGGAAAGCATCCAGCTCAGATGGGGTACCAAGGACCAAAGACTTGTGTTGATCAACTGGCTGGAGCGTTCACTGATATCTTTAACCTCTTGCTTCAGCAGTCTGAGGAACCCACTTGCTTCAAGCTGGCTTCAAATATACTGGTGCCTAAGAAGCACCTGGAAACCTGCCTCAATGATTATCATTCAGTAGCACTTACATCTACTGTGATGAAGTACTTTGAGAGATTGTTGATGAAACATATCAAGTCCAACCTGAGAGGGGATTTGGATTGGCTACAGTTTGCCAATCAGGACAACAGGTTCCACAGCACATGCCATTTCATTGGGTCTTCTCTCAATTCTGGAACATCTGGACAACAAAGATGAGTTTATCAGGATACTCTTTATCAACAGCAGTTCAGTATTCAATTAAATAGCTTAGTATTCAAAACTATTCAATAAGTTTCTAGACCTTGGCCTCAATACCTCCTTGTGCAATTGCATCATCGATTTAATTTGTAGACCCCGGTCAGTTCAGATTGGCAACAACATCTGGCCCACTATTTCCATCACAAGAGTGAACCACAAGAGTATATGCTAACCCTCTGCTCAATTCGCCTTATACTCATGACTGAGAGGCTAAGCACAGCTCCAATGCCATATTTAAGTTTGTTGATGACACTACTGATGTTGGTCAATTCCAAGGTGGTGACACATAAGCATATAGGAGGGAGATTGAACCTGAGTGGTGCCATAGCAACAACCTCTCACTCAATATCAGCAAGACCAAGGAGCAGATTATTGATTTCAGGAGAGGAAAATGGAAATCCATAACCCAGTCCTCATTGGGGAGTCAGATGTGGAGAGGGTCAGCAACTTTAACTTCCTTAGTATTATCATTTCAGAGGATCTGCCCTGGGCCCAACACATAAGTGCAATTATGAAAAAAAGCACGGTAGTTCCTCTACCTAGAAGTGTACTCGTGGCAGTTTAGAAGAATAAGGAGGATGACATTGAAATCTATGAAATATTGAAATGTCTAGATAGACTGGATTTGGGGAGGATGTTTCTTATGGTTGGGGGGGGGGGGGAAGTCCAGGACCAGAGGGCATGTCCTCAGAATAGAAGGACATCCATTTAGAATAGAGATGCGGAAATAATTGTTTTTACCCAATAGTGGTGAATCTGTGGAATTCATTGCCTCACAGGTAGCTTTGCTGGCCACGTCAATGGGTATATTTAAAGTGCAGGGATGTAGATTCTTGATTAGTCAGAGCGTGAAGGGATACCTGGAGAAGGCAGAATAGGGTCGAGATGGATAATAAATTAGCCATGATGGAATCACTGAGCAGAGTCAAAGGGCCAAATGACCAAATTCTGCTTCTATGTCTTAAGGTCAAAATGGCAACTTGCAGTGCTATTTGCTACATTCATGTGTCTGGCCTCTATGACTCAGCTCTGCATAAGGTGGAGACTTCAAGAGAAGCTCCATTCTATTGGATTACTAAGCTGAGGCAGTACAAAATAGATCCACCAGATTATTCCTGGGATGAGATGGTTGTCCAATCAAGAATGACTAAAGCAATTAGATCTATATACTTTAGAACTTAGAAAAATAGGAGGTGTTCATATTGAAACATATAAGATCATTAGGAGGATAGATGTTGAGATGTTTCCACAAGTGGAAGAACCTCCAATGAAGAGAAATACTTTCATGATTAGGGGTGGACATTTTAAACTGATATGCACAGGGACCTCTTGTAGAGGATGTCAAATCTCTAATTTCTCTTCCTTGGATGGTGGTGGAGGCAGCATCATTAGGGGTATTGGGGTAAAGAAGAGTTAAGTAAAAATTTGAAAGATCTGAGAATTGAGATCTGTGTGGAATTGGCAGAGGTGAGGGCTGCAGCAGATCAGCAATAATTATATAGAAAGTGATGAACAGGGGTGTATCCAGAACTTTTTGTAGGCTTTTCCATTCTTGTGCATTGGTGTTTCCATACCAGGCTGTAATGCAACCAGTTCTGGATACTCTCCACTGTGCACCTATAGATTTTTTTCAAAGCTTTAGATGACAAATTTGGGTCCCTTGCTGTGAATCTGGAGCTGAAGACACTTCTGCTCATTTATCCACTGAATTGTTCATATATCTTCCCAGAGATATGACTGGAAATGAAGCTCATTGCTGAATCTCAAAGTCCTTGCTCCATTCAGGTCAACCTGTCCTGAATTGGAATTAATAAAGCAAGACTATGCTCATAAAAAAGATAATAGACCATTAGTTCAACAACTATTATACTTGACGTATATTGTCCTTGTTACAAGATCAAAATATATTATCATTATGTTATCGTAGCCCTTGTCCTTTTAAATCCAGTTACATTCGCAAGTAATGCTTTGGATTTGTGTGATAATATTCCTTAATGCAATGGATTTTCTACACAACAGTGACTTTGTAATGCTCAGGGTTAAGAAAATGCATTTTGAGGGCAAAAGTATGGTAAGACTAGTGTTGGGTAGAAAACAATTTATACTCTATTATACAGAGTCAGCCAACCTGCATACAGCTAAGTACTGGACTAAATGCAAAGCAATAATTAATACAGTTGGAGCAAGCACGTTAAATGGTATTTGTCAATTGGATCTGGAATGTTTCATTATTCACCCTATCTGTTTAAGAAATGTGTCAACCTTTATCTGGGAGTATTGTTAAGTATGTTCCTCTGTGTAAAAGAGATGTTTTTTACTAAAGAAAAAAATATATATTTCCAGGATTGTTATAATGTTAGTTGTATCTGTGCTCTCTGTGAATCATTAGACAGGAATATTACATCACAGAGTGCACATCCAGAGTCAAAATAACACCCAAGACAACTTTTCCTTTACCACTGATGTGTGTAATTAGTATGTCTCTGTAACGGAACAGCCAGTGATGGCTGATTGGACCTTTCCTGAGGTTAATCAGGTTATGAGGTTATATACAGGACTATCTCTCATTTAAAGGGAAGATGTTCAATGAATTTTGGGTGGTGGAGTGGAGGTGCAAGGCACTCCTTTTATCTGCTACCCTCCAAGTCACACTTGGTCAAGGTGTAGCACCTGCTTAGTGCCCCCCCAACCATTCCCCCCTCCCGTTAGGGTCGTGTGAAGCCATAGGGGTAGGTGGTGGATGGCCCTACGAGTTCTGGTTCTGTGACCACTGACACCAGGCAGACAAACTTTGAAGAGTATTGATAATGGCTGGGGTCACCCGTCTTGGACAGGCAATGGTAAACCACTTCTGTAGAAAAATTTGCCAGAAGCAATCACAGTTACGGAAAGACCATGATCGCTCATGTCACATGACATGGCACATTATGAATGAACAAATGAATGCTTAATGAATTAGTGGATGGTTGCCTCTCTTGCCTGTCTCCAAAGATCAGAGTTCAACAGTAGACAGCCACCTCCCTTTTCTCTATTGGTTCACAGTGATTGACAGCGCAGAGCACAAAACCATTGGCAATGTTCATCTGTCCCACTTCCTGAGCTGGCGTTCCTCACCTCACCCACACGAGCAAGAGTGGGGCAACTGGCCAGTAATATAGCTGCTGGTTGGACCTTGCCATTTCCAAACTGTCTTCCATGATTATTAGAAAATGATCACAAGACTCATTGCAGAGAGCACTGGGAACTGAGTAGCAAGATTCTCTGGATAGTCAGGAGGGACAGGGTAGATGCGAGTTCGCAACAATAATGAGCACATTTTAGCTATTAATCTTACTACCCAACTAATTGCCTTACTCATATTGAAGAAAAGTAATTTCTTTTTTAAGTTCCTTTAATTTTATGTGTTTGACTTATAACCGCTCTCTGAAATGGCCAAGTAAGCTAAGCTCTTCAAGGGGAGTGAAAGACAGACAATAAATGGCCCTTTCACTGATGCCCACATCAATATTCAGAGAGTCGTAGGTAAGTCAAGGTAAAACACAGGTGCCACGGTAGCATAGCAGTTAGCACAATGTTAATACATTTGAAGGAGTTCTGAAGTTCCGAGTTCAGTTCTGATGCTGTTTGGTAAGGAATCTCTGTAGATCCTTCATGTGGAATGTGTGTTCCCCCACCCCCCAGGTGCTCCAGTTTCCTCCCACAGTCCAGTGGTGTACGAGGCAGATTAATTGGTCTTTGCAAATTGTCCTGTGATTAGGTTAGGGTTAATCGGGTTGTTGGGTTGCAGGGGTGGTGAGGTTCAAAGGGCCAGAAGGGCTAGATAGGTCTACTCCACACTCTATCACTGAATAAAGAAAGACACAAGCAGGGAAATAGGGACTTCGGTCCATTGAGCCCATTCCAGACTTTTACACTCATCACACTCTAATCCCATTCTATTCCCCCAAATGACTTTCAGACTTCATCCACCCTCTGTGTGAAATAATTTTTGCTCAGCTTCTCTAAGCCCTTAGCCCTCTGGTCTTACCTGTCTCTAGCCTGAGAAAACATTTCTTAACGCAAGTGTTATCTCTGGCTCCCAAAATATTGTACACTACTACTGAAGCCCCTCAGCCCCTCTGCTCCAAGGGTAAATAAGCCCAGCCTTTTCATTCTCTCATTATAATTGACACATTCCAAAGCAAAATCCTGGTGAATCTCCTCTACACCCTCTCCAACTCAATCATGTCATTTCTTTAGTATGTGACCAGAAATGCATTCAAAGTATTTCCTGGGGATGTTTCTGGTGTTTTCCTGCTTTATTTCATAGCTCTGTCTCGCACTGGAGGAAGAAGGTTCTCCTCAATGCAATCCTGAAAGGCCTGTCTCTTGTTCTGAGAGGGTTGTTGTGGACACCGAATGACTGCCACATGCTTGTTTTTATCAACCTTGACTACATTGTTATGTTGTAATTTTAGCTTGGTTCATTTTCTTTGGTGTGCCAGTGTTCAGAGGCACTGTTACAGATGAGTTTGGTTGGAGCACTGACGCTCCTCATTTATCATCAGAACAACCTATTTACTTTCCTGAGAAGAGTCGGACATAAATCTCTGCCAAAATCAACAACACTCTTACCCTGGACTCTGACACTCTGGTCCTCAAACTCTTTATTCAACGTGCAAATTACACAAATTACATTTTTTACCCTTTCCCGCATGCTTCCATATAAAACTTACTTATCCATTTCTTTTTGTGATATGTTTGATTCATTGTGCATTCAAATAAGTAACCAGCTTTCAAAAGAATATCGTTAACTGCATGACGGTGAAAGAAGTAGAAAGTTTGAAAGAATTCAATAACTTCTGTAATTCTTCAAATTCTTCTGTAATAGAGTTACATAGAGTTGTAAAATATGGAAATTGACTCTTCAGCCCATTGAGTATGTACCAACCATTGAGCACACATTTCTACTAATTACATTTTATTCTCTCTCTATTCTTATTGACTCTCCAAAGGTTCTACCTAATTCTGTGTTATGCAAATCCTCCGGTTTAAGATAACACCACGGAAGTTGTGTGACTGCTTACTGGTAGTTCAGAAGGCAAGAAGTGTGGCTAAAAACATTACTACTAACACCTTTTCTGAAGAAAATCATGGTAAACTATCACTGCAAACAACGAAGAAGAAAGCGGCCGTGAAGCTGATTTGAAGGATGAGCTGTGCGGGTGCATTGCAAAGCCGAAGTGTAACCTGTTCAAGACTGGGTTGCTGGCAGACTTGGTGTCACTATCAGAGTTGGAGTAGGAGTGAGCAGTTTGGAGTGAAGTCGATGCGGAAGAGTTTGGATGCCTGTCCACCTAACCCGGGTGAGGCATTGAATTGCTCTAAGCACCAAGATGATCTGGTGAGATCGAGAATGGCTTTGGCTTGGGCAGCCCAAGCGTATCACTATGCCGAGGTCTGGGTCCTAGAATGTGCACTACCTGGTGCTTGGACAATTTGAACGCTGGTCCAGATAGACTAGAAAGCCCAAATGTTGGGACTGGAGGCAAGGATTGGGCTGATTTCACTCACTCTCCTGTGATGTTCATTCACTCCTCGGCAGTGAACTGCTCTGGCTGCTGTGCTGCTGAGATCGAGCCTTGGGCCTACTCTGGCTGCTCTACGGAGCGGATCTAACAACTCAATCTGGTTCGGAATGCTGTTGTTTGCTTCCATTGTTTGCATGATTTTTTTTTCTCTTTCACTGCGTGGTGGTTTTTGCCTTACTTTTTAAAATTGGGTTCTTCAGGTTTCTTGCTTTGTGGCTGCCTGTAAGCAAACAAATCTCAAGGTTGGATAGTTTATAAAATACTTGATAATAAATGTTCTTTGAATCTTTGAACTTACAGTGGCCAGTTAACTCTCCTACATGTTTTTTGAGTTGTGGGAAGAAGCTGAACACGTGGAAGAAACCTGTACAATCACACTTCATAGCAACGGGTTGAATTGTCTGGAGACTGATTCTATATACTGAAATCTGGAGCAAAAAGCAAATTGTTGGAAGAACCCAGCAGGCCAGACAGCTAGTTGATGTTTTGGGTCGATGACTGAGGGATTGAATTGTCCATTTTTTGATTTCGGGAGGATGCAAGTGCTGAAGAAGGGTCTCAGCCTGAAATGTTGATTATCTTTTCATTTCCATAGGTACTGCCTAACCTGTCGAGATCTTCCAGCAGCATTTTGTGCATGTTGCTTTCTTGTGTGGGTATAGGTCTTAGTGTGTTTGCCTAGGCAGGGGTTCCCAACCTTTTTTAATTCCTTGGAGCCCTACCATTAACAGAGGGCTCTGTGGGCAGAAGGTTGGAAAGCCCTGGTCTAGGGGCTTGGTGGGATCACATTTGGAGTATTGTGTGCATTTCTGGCCACCGTACCTATGAAGCGCAATGACGATTTACTAAACTGCTTCCAGTGATGTGTGTTTGGTATGTGAAGAGATATTGAATAGACTGATCTAGTGTTACCTTGAGTTTAGAAGAATGAGAGTTCTCATCAAAAACTTATGAAATTCTTAAAAGGCTTGATAGGCTAGATACAGGGAGGATGTTTGCACTGACTGAGAAGTCAAGGGGGCACAATAAATAGAGAGGGGAATACCACTTATGGCTGATACAGAGATTAAAGAATCTTTGAAATTCCACTCCCCAGATCAGGGGTTCCAAACTTGGGGTCCATGGATCCCTTAGTTATTGGCATGAGTCCATGGCATAAGAAAGGTTGGAAGCCCCTGCCTTGGATTGTTGTAGCTGCTCAGTAGCACTGATGTTTCAGGCCAAGACCCTTTCTGAGGATAGGAACTGAAGGGGAAATGATGGCAGAATAAAATGGTGGGGGGGGGGGGAGGGAAGGAGGATAGCTGGAAGGTGATGGGTGAAGACAGGTGAGTGGAGAAGATCAAGGGCTGGAGAAGAAGGAATCTGATAGAAGAGGAGAGCAAACCATAGTGGAATGGGAGGGAAGAAGGGACCTAGGGGGAAGTAATAAGCAAGTGAGGACTGATAAAAGGTGAGAGTGGGGAATGGTGGGGGGGGGGGGTGGGAATTTGTTTACTGGAAGAAAAAAATTGATATTCATGCCATCAGGTTGGAGGCTACCCAGATGGAATATAAATTGCTGCTTACTCTATACATCCCACATTCCCATCAACTCCTGCAACAGCCCGCCTTTCCCTTTTCTACAAAGCATCGACACACGAGTAGCAATTTACACTGGACAATTACTCTAACAGTATGCAGATAAGGGGAGGGAACCAAATCACCCTGTGAAGCTGGGCAGTGATGGGGAGAATCAGGGGCACATGAAGCCTTTGGAGGCTGGTGGTGGATGCTCGCACGAGCAGCTGGTGCATAGCACAAGTCCTGGTCATGTGACCACTGATGATAGGCAGACAATCTCTGAAGAGTATTGATAATGGCTGGGGTCACCTGTCTTGTAAAGATGCTGCTCAAGGTGAACAGCTTCTGTAGAAAAATTTGCCAAGTTCAATCATGGTTACGGAAAGACCGTGATTACCCATACCATATGACATGGCACATGAACCTATGAAAGGCTGGACAATTGGAATTTTCCACCCTATTTTCATATGGAGGTATAGGAACATTAAAGCAGCTGAAACTTTGCTGTTTCATTTTTCGTTCTTTACAGGAATCCTATAATTCCTCTATTAGTTTAACTAGCAAAGGGAAACTCTTTGGACTGAGAGGAGAAATGTTTTGTTTCTTCTCTCAGTTACCTTACCCATGGGAAACTGAAGGAGAAAAGAAGTTACTTCAGCCTACTATGAAAAGGAACAGTTAGTAAAGTAACATGCAGAAAATGCTGAAGGAACTCAGCAGGTCAGACGGCATCTATGGAGTGGATTGAACAGTCGATGCTTTGGGGTGAGACCCTCCAACAGCACTGGAAATGAAGGGTGAAGAAGCCAGAATAAGAAGGTGGAGGGAACGGGAGGAGTAAAAGCTGATGGGAGATAGGTGAAACCAGGTGAATGGTAAGATAGATGGATGGAAGGGGATGAAGTGAGAAGCTGGGTTGTGATAGGTGGAAGGGGTAAAGGGCTGAAGGAGAACAAATCTGATAGTGAAGGACAGTGGGCCATAGAAGAAATGGAAGGCAGAAGGGAAAAAGTAGGAAGTCATACTCCTTCCCCTCTCATTAACTTCTTATTCCAGCTTCTGCTACCTTCCTTTCCGGTCCTGATGACGGGTTTTGGCCTGAAATATCCACTGTTCATAGATGCTGCCTTAATCTGCTGAATTCCTCTCACACGTTTTGTGCGTTGCTGAAGATGTTTAGCACCTGCAGGATCTCTTTGGTTGTAGTCAGGAAAGGAACCCACCTCTGACTGGCCCCTGCTGGCAAATGTGGATTGCAGGTTAAGAAATTAGCTCAACAGTTGAATGTACAGGGTCAAACTGCAGTCAGGGTTAGTGATGAAATCTGGCCTTCGTATTTTCCCCTTACCAGTTACAACCTCAGCTGGAGTGTATACGAGTTTTAGAAAGCTACCTGACACTTACCAAACTGCTCTACAATATGACTACACTTCCTAGAGAGAAAGAAATGATAATTGAAGAAAACAAAATTGATTTGTTACCTATTAGTGTCAAAGTGATCAGATATTGATGTTGTTGATGAATTACATGTCTTAAAGCTGTTAACTAGAAAATAGCAAAAAAAAATGCAAGTTTGCTCAATCGATTAAAAAGATAAATTCTCTCATTGCTTTTTACCTAACGACTTGAACTCGAGTTTCTGGCTTTGTTCTCCTCATTGTAGGGACCAGCTTCTTTTACCTGTATGCTCAGTGTCCAATTTATTTGCTACACCTGTGCACCTGCTCGTTAATGCAAATATCTAATCAGCCAATCATGTGGCAGCAACTCAATGCATAAAAGTACACAGGCATGGTCAAGAATTTCGCTTGTTGTTCAGATCAAACATCAGTGTGAGGAAGAAATGTGAGCTAAGTGATTTTGGTTGTGGAATGATTGTAGGTGCCTGATGGGGTTTTTTGAGTGTCTCCTGGGATTTTCACGTACAACAGTCTCTAGCGTATACAGGGAATGGTGCATAAAAACAATAAAAAAAGTTCTGTGAGTGAAAACACCCTGTTATTGAGAGAGGTCAGAGGAGAATAGCCATGCTGGTTCAAGCTGACGGGAAGGCGACAGTAACTCAAATAACCATGCCTTATGACAGTGGTGTGCAGAAGAGCATCTCAGAATGCACTACACATCAAACGCACTACACACCGCACCACCTGCATTCCTGTACCTAATAAGTGACCTGAGTGTACTTGGCCTCATATTGAAAGAAGTAGAACTCGCTTATTGAATCTGGAGATTTAAAAGCATTAGGTTCAAAAGCATTTGGTTATCTAGCGCCATGAAAATGTTAATTGTCTTTGATAGGTTAATGTACATTATCAAAGTGCATTTCCAAAACGAAATTCCTTAATGGTCTTCTGCTATAATACCATTTATGATGGCCATATCATGAAATGTTAATGGAAGTTCACAATCTAGTCTTCCTTAACTAATAGTCACCAATGAACAGTTATTTGAGTAATGGCAGACAATCTGGATGAATAAATTGGGGAGAAATTGATTTGGGTCTGTATCTTTTCAATCCTTAAGAGCACTCATGTCATTTTGATGAAAAGTTTGAGTGATGATGTGACATACTGGGACCTTTTCTAGCTGGAGAATTCCAACATGCCCTTTTATAGGCAATCAACTCACCTTTCTGTTTTAACTCTGCTTCTTCTCATGAGCGAAGGTGCCTGCAGGATTGAAAATATGTGCAGCCCCAGGGAGTAATTATTGCATTACAGAATTGAAAATGCGATTGAGTGTAACTTTATCCATTGTTTTCTCTGTCTTTCTGAAGACAAAGTCCTAGGTCTGTTCAGTTTCAGACAGTTTAAAGGAGGGATGTCTTGTTGATAAATCATGCCACTGTCTGTCTGCCAGACACCCACATCAACACTGATTGTTTGAATGTGCATGAAGGACATGTTCACATTACCAAAAGAAAGGAGATGCTGGCATTAAAAAGGCATTAATTAAACTAATTACATAAAGTGATCAAGATGATTCTTTTCTAATTGCAACCCATTTTCTCAGTAAAACAAAATAAAAATAAGATATAAAATATTAAATAAGAAGATTTAATGGGAAGTCACAAAGGAATGCAGGTGCTGTATCTGAAGTTATAAACCAACTATTGGAGGAACTCTGAAAAAACAAGTGTGTGGAGAAAGAGAAATGGTTGACATTTTGGTTCAATACACTACTTGAAGACCATACAGCAACTCAATACCAAATATCAACCATCTCATGACCTAAGGTTAATTAGAAATAATGTAAATGAGTAATTAATGATTGATATCAATTTGATGGGCTCAAGGATTTCTCTTCATGCTGTGGTGAGCATTTGGTCCATAATGACAGACAAAGAAGCTCTTTAACTCAACAACCATTTTATTGTGATAGAAACAAACAGACCAGGCACCGTGACCCGGAGAGTGAACCCATCCAGTCTCACACCGACAGGGTTGGTGACCATCACACACTCCGGTTACAGTTAGGGTGACCCCCAAATACACAAGCAAATAACTGTATAACCCAAGCTAAAATGAAAAAAATAAAAAAACTGGAACTTCCCACCATAATCCCACAAAAGTATTTTAACACAAGTACAATAAACAGTATGGGTCATTAGAAATGCAGGGGAAGGCTGTTGACTACACCCCCACCCAGAACGTCACAATACTTTATGACAGTCTCGGTGGCCACAATCATTCTATAGACTGCAGACGATGTAAAGCTGGTATGTCAGCTGCTGCAACTGTTGGGCCCTAATCTTTTCTGCTGTCCAAGGGTTCTTCAGAAGTCAGGAAAGTGGCATAAAACTTGTAGCTTAAGGTTGTTCTATTGAGTGTTACAAGAGAAAAGAAGAAGAAGCATCGAGAGAAACAAAAGAGGGCACGTTCTCATGGTGAGGGCCTTCAGTGCTGGATTCTACATTCTTGAGCTGCCGCTGGATGAAGATGGTGAGCAGAGTTGTGCCCGTGACGGTGCGCAGGAAGAGGGGTCACTGTGATGTTGGTCACATTACAGATTGGTATCTATGTAGAGAGCCTGGACAAACTGGGACTGGTTTCAGAAGCTGAATGGTGACATGATAAAAGTTCTGAATCAGGTTTAATATCACTGGCATATGTCGTGAAATTTGTTGTCTTTGTGGCAGCAGTACAGTGCAATAAATAACAGAAAAAGCACAATGAATAACAGTAGGTATATATATTTAAATTTTTTTATTTGTATATATTTTTAAATTTTTGCACTATTATTTAACTATTTTATATATACATACTTGGAAGTTTAGTTGATTGCCAAACTTGGCAAGATGTCCCACTATCCCCAGTGACTACAGATCAGAAGCAATGACTTCACATGTTATGAAATCATTAGAAAGACTGGTCCTGACACACCTCTGGACCATCATAAATCCATCGCTGCTCCCCCTGCAGTTTCTTACCAACCACATATTGGAGTCGAGGATGCCATTATCTTCCTGCTTCAAAGGGCTTACACCCATCTGGGTGAGCGAGACAGCACCGTGAGAATCATGTTCTTTGATTTCTCCAGTGCTGTTAACACCATACGACTTGCGTTATTAGGGAGTAAGCCCACAGAGATGCAGGTGGATGCTTCACTAGTGTTCTGGATTACACACTTCCTGTTCAGATGGCCACATCAGGCTGATTACAGAAGAGAGGTGGACAATTTCATTGAGTGGTGTGGTCTGAATCACCTGCAGCTCAACATCACTAAGGTGAAATCACCCTGCATTCCCATCTCCATCGATGGAGTAGATGTGGAAGTCGCCCAGGACTACAAATACTGGAAAATCACCTGGACAATAAACTGAACTGGGCTAAAAATCCAGAGGCTCTGTAAAGAAGGGACAGAGCTGACTGTACTTCCTGAGGAGGCTTCAGTCATTCAACGTCTGCAGTACTATGCTGAAGATGTTCTACGACTCAGTGGTGGCCAGCATTCTATTCCATGCTGTAGTCTGCTGGGGCAGCAGGGTGAGAGCAGCTGATGCCAAGGAGATTGATAAGCTTCTCAGGAAGGCTGGTTCTGTTCTGGGGGTGGAATTGGATTCCCTGGTGGTTGTGTCTGACAGGAGGACACCACAGAAGTTACAGAGCATTATGGACAAACCCTCTCACCCTCTCCATGACATAATGGACAAACAGAGGAACACATTGAGTAACAGACTGATTCCACCGAGGTGCACCACTGAACTCCTCAGGAGATCCTTTCTCCCTGTGGCTATGAGACTCTACAACTCCTCCTCTGTAAGTGCATACAGTAAGTATCTGGTTCTATTGCACATCTGTATTTTTGATGCACATTTTGCATTTTTTCATATCTCAATGCTTTTATTTTGTACTTGAAAGTATATATTTCTGACTGAGCAACCTTGCAACAATAATTTTCTTAGGGATAAATAAAGATTTATGTTAAATAAATAAATAAACAGACAAACAAACAGTTAAATATATATATATATATAGATATATAGATAGTTAAATTAAATAATAGTGCAAAAATAAAAAAAGAGTAGTGAGTTAGGTTTCATTGGTTCCATATCCATTCATAAATTGGATGGCAGAGGGGAAGAAGCTGTTCCTGAATCACTGAGTATTTTATATATATATTATTTCTGGGTTTTTTTGCATGATTTTTGGTCTATTCAATATACCTGCGCTGGAGCAGACACGAGGAAATCTGCAGATGCTGGAAATTCAAGCAACACACACAAAATGCTGGTGGAACACAGCAGGCCAGGCAGCATCAATAAGGAGAAGCGCTGTCGACTGAGACGAAGGCTCTCGGCCCGAAACGTCGACAGTGATTCTCCTTATAGATGCTGCCTGGCCTGCTGTGTTCCACCAGCATTTTGTGTGTGTTGTACCTATGCTGGAATTGATTTACTTTACTTATTAATTAATTTCCCCCCCCCGCCCCCTTCTATATTATCTATTACATTGAATTGCTGCTACTAAGTTAACAAATTTCACAACACATGTCGGTGATAATGAACCTGATTCTGATTCTGAGTGTGAGCCTTCAGGCTTCTGCACCTCCTTCCTGATGGTAGCAATGAGAATAGGGCATGTTCTGGGTGGTGTGGGTTTTTAATGATGGGTGCTGCCTTCCCGAGGAATTACTCCTTGAAGATGTCCTGGATACTATGGAGGCTACTGTCCATGATGGAGCAGACTAAATTCAAAACTCTCTGCTGCTTACTTCGATCCTGTGCTGTAGCACCCTCCTACCCCACCCCCCCAATACCAGACAATGATGCAGCCATTAGAATTATCTAGAATGTGGAACCATGCAGAGTGATCCAATGAAAGTGATTGAAGAAACTGATAAAGAAGTGATTAAAAATTCTGGTGTTTGAACTAGAACAAGGGAGAACAATGAAAATTTGTTGTTTATTAAATGAAGAGATGCATGGATAGAGTGGATAGTCAGATTCTTCCCTGAGTGGTAATGTCAGACTCCAAACAGTGTTGATTTAAAGTCAGAGGTTTCTTCTCTGTGCTTCTTTTCCCACAGATTGGAACGTGCTGTCAGGGGAACTGGTAAAAGCAGTTGAATTAACAGTATTTAAGGAGCACTTCAACAGGTGCATGAACAGGTATGAAATAAAGGGATACAGAGCACGTGCAAGTAGATAGGATTAGTTTCAATTTGCATCATGTTTGGCACAGACATTGTGGCCAAAAGGTTTGTTCCTGTTCCGGACTGTTCACTATGCTCTATATCCAAAAGAAATATGGAAATGATATTGAAAATCTTTTTCTTCAGTGAAATAAATAAATAATGTACCTAAAACCATAATAAACAATCCATTTTGTATCTTATGCTTTGGCAGTGTCAGGGAAATGAATACTGTGTTCATTATTGTATATATTAGGACTGTATATATTGGGAAAACCACTGCTTCGCAGTACCAGAGAACTGAGTCAAATCCTACAACCTTAGTGCTGACTGTGTCGAGTTTGTACATTCTCTCTGTGACCATTGATTTCCTCTGGGTGCTCCAGTTTCCTCCCGCATCCCAGAAAAATGTGGATTCAGTGGTCAATCAGCCAGTGTAAATTGCCTGCAGTGTGTAAGTGAGTGGCTGAATCTGGAGAGAGTTGAATGGGGGGAGTAATAAAAGGGGATTAATATTGGATTAGTGTAAATATGGGTGGTCGACGGTCAGTACAGACTTGATGGGCCAAATGGCCTGTTTCTGTAATGTATTTCTCTTTGTCTCTCTGGAAGCTGAAGAGCTATGGAGACAGCTAATGGTCTGATCATCCCTGCTCGAAACCTATACAAGTCTTCCAAAGATTTTGTTTGATTCTGGTGCTTCATGGGAAACATGAATCCTAAAAGACTGCCCCAGAAGAATTTATCTACTGCATGTCAGAGACAGAAGTAAGAAGACCAAAAGACAGGGGAGCAGAATTAGGCCATTCAGCCCATCGAATCTGCTCCAGAAGAGCCGCCCAATTTGTTCTGCCATTAAAGTACCGATCCAATGCCTTAAATATACTTGAAAGCCTGGCCTCTCAGGGTGCCTGCGGCAATGAATTCCTCACATTCACCTCTCTCTGTCTAAATAAATTCTTCCTCATCTCCTATTCTGAGGTTGTGTCCTCTGATCTCAGACTCCCCCAACACAGGAATCATCCTCTCCACATTCAATAGGTTTCAATGGGATTCCCCCACCTTCTTCTGAATTCCAGTGAGTTTGGGCCCAAATCATCAAATGCTCCTCATAGCATAAGCCTTTCACTCCTGGAATAGTTTTTGTAAACTGCCTTTGAACCCTTCACAATGTCAGCACATCCTGTCTTAGATAAGGGGCTGAAACTACTCACAATACTCCAAGTGAAGGCTCACCAGTGCTTTATAAAGCCTCAGCATTACACCCTTGCTTTTACTTTATACTTTATTGTCACCAAACAATTGATACTAGAGTGTACAATCATCATAGTGATATTTGTTTCTGTGCTTTGCGCTCCCTGAAGTACAAATCAAAATAAACATAATAAAAATTTAAATTATAAATCATGATTAGAAAATAGAAAAGGAAAGTAAGGTAGTGCAAGTCAGGTCCGGATATTTGGAAGGTACGGTTCAGATCCGGGTCAGGATCCGTTCAGTAGTCTTGTCACAGTTGGAAAGAAGCTGTTCCCAAATCTGGCCGTATGAATCTTCATGCTCCTGAACCTTCTCCCAGAGGGAAGTGGGAAAAAAAGTGTGTTGGCTGGGTGGGTCGTGTCCTTGATTATCTTGGCAGCTCTGCTCCGACAGCATGCGGTGTAAAGTGAGTCCAAGGATGGAAGATTGGTTTGTGTGATGTGCTGGGCTAGGTTCATGATCTTCTGTAGATTCTTCCGGACTTGAACAGGACAACTTCCACACCAGGTTGTGACGCACCCTAGAAGAATGCTTTCTACGGTGCACCTGTAAAAATTAGTGAGGGGTTTAGGGGACAGGCCAAATTTATATTCTAGTCTGCTTGAAATGAATGTTAATATTGCATTTGCCTTCCTCACCGTCGACTCAACCTGCAAATTAACCTTAAGGGAATCCTGCACAAGGACTCCCAAGTCCCACTGCACCTTGGATTCTTAAGTTTTTTCTTCACAAAGAGAATGAATGCAACATATCCAGTCTCTCCTAATAATGGGAATTCTCCAATCCCAGCCTTGCCAAAGTGAACCTCCTCTGCAGCAACAATCATATTGGCGCTCAGGACTGGGTAGAGGTGGACTAACCAACATAGAATAAAGCTGTAGCCCATCGTTTGAGTTCTTCTGTTCAGTGCCAAGCCCAGTGAAGGCGAGCATCCCACATGCATGAGTGTCATGAAGCTATGGAGAACAGAAACCAGCCCTTTGGCCCAAGTTGCCTATGCCAACAAAGATGCCCAACTAGTCTTATTTGCCTTCAGTTTCATTTGACATTGGACATAGAGCATAACAGCACAGTACATGCCCTTCAGCCCACAATGTTGCGCCGACCTTTTAACCGATCATCTAACCTTTCCCTCCTACATAGCTCTCCATTTTTCCATCATTCATGTGTCTATCTAATAGTTTCTTAAATTCCCTTGTTTATCTGCCTCAACCATTAGATTCAGATAAAGATTTATATATCACATAATACAGTGAAATGTGTTGATTCCATTAACAACCAGCACACCCATGTTTGTGCTGTGGGGGGGGGGGGTTGTGTGGGGAAGACTGCTAGATTTTACAGTCCAATACCAGCACTGCATATCTACAGTGTTCTACAGAACAACACAAGCGAAAAAAAAACAAAATAAGATACCAACTGCAAAACAAACCCCTTTCCCATCCCTTCCACCCCCCCCCCCCCCAAGAGGCCTCCACTCCCAGGACAGGTCACCGCCAGTCCTCCAGCCCTTGTCCTGGAATTCTAAGACTCACAGAAATGAGGGTGTCAACTTTGAGCTTCACCCTAGGATGGTGATCATGATGTTGATCTCCGGGCCCTGACACCTAGTCCTGCTTGGACCTCTGGCCCTGTTGAACCAGGCTCTGATGACTCCTTTGGACTCTTGTGGCCCCCTTTGTCCCTTGACCTTTAGTCTCTGACCTTCAACTTTGCCCTCCAGACTTTGCTGTGTTTGACATTCAGGACTCTATTTGCAGATTCATGCAGACCTTGACTTCTGGATTCTCATGGACCTGTGACCCCAGTAACCTGAGGGGTCACCGTGACTCCCACCCACTTGACTAGTTCACCATGTTATCTGTCTGTGACGCTTCTTCTAGAATTGTATGGATGAATCCCATAGGTCGGTTGACTACGGTCTCTGGGTTTAAAATTCTTCCTTTGTTTTCTGTGCTAAATATGCAATGCAGCATCACATAATCTACTAGAAGTCGAGCAGCATCTGTGGGTAGAAAAGAGTGCTGACATTTTGGGTTGAAATTCTGCAGTGGACCAAAAAACACTGACAGTTTATTTCGTCCCAAAGATGCTGCTCAACCTGTTGCATTCCTCCAGTAGATTATGTATTGCTCCAGACTGCAGTATCTTCCAAATCTTGTGTCTCCATGTCATTTAGCACAGACAATATACATGTATGTGAAACTCTATGTCTTGTTTCATTGCAGCCTGTCATGGCGACAATAGTTTTCCTGTGTCACAATATTTTGAAGCAATTTGCGTTGTGTTTGTTGCTTGTCTAGGATGTAGCTTCACAGATTATTGAAGAAATCACCCAGTTTACTGTCATTTATACCTTCCTTATGGTTGCCTAGCAACTGTTTTGAACTTTACAACTTACTTGCTTTCAGTCAGATAAATAATTGGCAATTTAACCCTGCTTTTAAACAAGTAGAACTGCGAGTTGTGATAGCCAAATTTTACATAAAATTATAAAAAATAGGAGAAGCAGGCAGCTTGATTGTCTCTTGATAAATCAACCTTAATAATGTTGTATATTTAGTACCTGAAGATCAGAAATATTCAGGTCACTGGTAGTTTTGATAGTTTCTCTGTTAGCAGATTGATCTATCTTGCTGTATCTGTGGATTTTAACAGTCACACCTCTCTTTAAATCAGCACAGTAGTGGAAATTGTGAGCAGTCTCAGACCTCGATGCTTCAGTCTTCCTTGCTGCTTTGAGATGGAGTCATTCAGGACCTTGCGCCTCACCCCCTGGTCTTTTCCACCAGTCAGTTTGTGACCTTAGACCTTTTCGGCACCCCCCCCCCATCTTTGATCTGCACGAGGCAGCTCTCCGGACACATCCGGGTCCTTCGATCAGGATTCAGATTGTACGTCACGGGCTCCAACTGTTTCCGACAGACAGGACAAAAACAACAAGCAGAAGGTGTAAAAAAAAAGTGAAATAATTGGAAAGTTTTGCTATCTGAAAGATGTCGCCTGTGGAATCATTATCTGCTGGTATCATCTTGACCAGAAGAAATTTAACTGTTTAATGTATATATTTACTGTAATTCACGGTTATCTTTCTATTAGTATGTACTGCATTGTACTGCTGTCACAAGGCTGCAAATTTCATGACATATGCCAGTGATATTTAACCTAATTCTGATTCTGATCATTGCACTGCACCTTCTCTGTAATTGTAACGCGATATCCTGCATTCTGTTACGTGCTACTCCCTTTGCATTTCCTCAGTGTTTTGGAATCGTCTGGAAAGATGGCATGCGAAACAAAAATTTTCTCTATATCTCATTACATGTGACATTAACTGGAATTAGAATTGGTTTATTATTACATACAAAGGTACATCTTATTTTATATACCTTTTGTACAGAGCAATTCAAGACAGGGTTTTCACTGTTCCTCAATACACTTGACTATATTACAATCAGTGGCCATTTTATTAGGTACCTCTTGTACATAATAAAGTGGCCACTGAGTCTATGTTCATGGTCTTCTGCTGTTGTAGTTCAACTACTTCAATGCTAGGACGTGTTGTGCATTTGAAGATGCAGTTCTGCACACGACTGTTGTAACACGTGGTTGTTTGTGTTACTGTCACCTTCCTGTCAGCTTCAACCAGTCCGGCCATTCTCCTCTGAGCTGAATTGAATTGAATTAAATTGACTTTATTACTTACATCCTTGAAATACCTGAAGAGTAAATATCTTTATGTTACATCTCCATTCAAATGTGCAATTATAGTAATTTATGCTGTGTATACATCTGCTGATGCCTCTGGACACATCTTCAGTGATGTTCCTGGAATCATAGGGTGTTTCGGGTCTTTCAACATCATACACCCTTCTCCAGGTGATCCAGCCGGGGCTGATTAGACCCCAGCTTGTGTCCAGATGACTAACTACTTATGACTCCATGGCTCCCCTCTTTTGAGCCACAGCCATCTTGAGGCCCTCTCTGCCGCATTGGTGGTACTGCAGATGCCTCTCCTCTCTCCCTTGATGCCCCAATTGCTGAATGCTCTGACTGAAGAACGGGCTGTGAATCCCCTACATCGATCCTCCACTGGGAGTCACCTCGCTCTCCATCCAGCCTGCTGACAGTTGCTGATCAGTCTTGTGTACTTGGAGAGCTTTCTTTCCAAGTGATCTTCCCCTGGGACTGTCAGCTCCAGCATCACTACTTGCTTGGTAGACTCAGACACAAGGACAACGTCCGGTCGCAAGGTGGTGGCTGCGATATGGTTGGAGAACTTCAGCTGCTGTTCCAGGTCCACCAATAGCTGCCAGTCCCTTGCAGGGATCAGGATGCCTGCAGATGTTCTTTTGGCGGGTTTTGGCTGCTCCCCAGCTCTGACAAAGGCAATGGTCTGCTTGGAGGGTCGGGACCACTTCGCCCACTCCACTCCTGTGCTGATGGCTTCAGTGATGGTCTTCAGGACCCGATCATGCCTCCATCGGTACCGTCTCTCACCAAGTGCCCTTATGCAGCTGCAGAGGATGTGCTCCAGGGTTCCTCGCTTGGAACACAGTGGGCACGCAGATGACCCTGCTTTGCCCCATGTGTGCAGGTTTGAAGGGCTTGGAAGCACATTGTACACTGCCTGGATGAGATATTATGTATAATAGGACAGTCAATATAACATAGAAATACATTAGCATCAGCATGAATTAAGTAGTCTGATGGCCTGGTGGAAGAAGCTGTCCCAGAGCCTGTTGGTCCTGGCTTTTATGTTGCTGTACCATTTCCAGTATCGTAGCAGCTGGAACAGTTTGTGGTTGGGGTGACTCGAGTCCCTAATGATCCTTCAGGCCCTTTTTACATACCTTTCTTTGTAAATCTGCTGAATAGTTGGAAGAAGTTCCCATCTACAGATGCACTGGACTGTCCACTCCACTCTCTGCAGAGTCCTACGATTGAGGGAAGTACAGTTCCCATACCAGGCAGTGATGCATTCAGTCAGGATGTTCTCAATCATGCCCCTGTAGAAAGTATATAGGATTTGGGGATCCATACCAAACTTCTTCAACCAACTGAAATGAAAGAGGTGCTGTTGTGCCTTTTTCACCACACAGCTGGTATGTACAGACCACGTGAGATCCTCGGTGATTTTATGCCAAGGAACTTAGAGATTTTCACTCTCTCAACCCTAGATCCATTGGTGTCTATAGGGGTTAGTCTGTCTCCATTCCTCCTGTAATCCACAACCAGCTCCATTTGTTTTTGTGACATTGAGGGAGAGGTTGTTTTCTTGACACCACATGTCAGAGTGATGACTTCTTCTCTGTAGGCTGCCTCATTGTTATTTGAGATTAGGCCAATCAGTGTAGTGTCGTCAGCAAATTTAATTAGCAGATTGGAGCTGTGGGTGGCAAAACAGTCCTGGGTATACAGAGAGTAAAGGAAGGGGCTTGGTGCACAGCTCTGAGTGTCACTGTGTTGAGGGTCAGAGGGGCAGAAGTGAGAGAGCCCACTCTTACCATCTGTCGGTGATCTGATTCACGTCCAGGATCCAGCTATACAAGGCAGGGTGAAGGCCAAGGTCTCTGAGCTTCTTGTTGAGTCTGGAGGGAATTATGGTGTTGAATGCTGAACCAGGAGCTGCATTCTCACATAAGCATCCTTCTCCAGATGTGTATGGACGGTGTGTAGAGCTGTCGGTTGTGCCAATAAGCGAATTGTAGGGGTTCAGTGTGTGTGGCAGCATGCTGCAGATGTAATCCTTGACCAGCCTCTCAAAGCATTTGCTTATTATTGAGGGGAGTGTGACAGGACGCCAGTTGTTCAGCCATGCCACCTTGGTCTTTTTAGGTACAAGGTCAATGGTGGATATTTTGAAGCAGGAGGGTACTCTACACTGGGAGAGGGAGAAATTGAAAATGTCTGTAAACACAGCTGCCAGTTGTGCCGTACACATCCTGAATTCTTGCCCTGGGATGCTGTCTAGTTCCGCGGCCTTGCGACTGTCCATCCATTGGAAGCACCTGCATACTTCGGCCTCAGAAGTGACCAAGCTGCCGGTCACATCATCTGCAGGTCTCCTTAGGGGCTCAGCATTAGCGACATCCAATTGAGCATAAAAAAGATTTAGCTCACCTTGGAGAGAGGCATTGCATTTAGCCTTGAAGTCTGCTGTGGTGTGCAGATCTTGCCATAAACTGCGTGTGTCATTGGTGGAAAGTTGAGTCTGAATCTTTTCTCTGTATCGCTGTTTCACTGCCTTGATGATTTTGCGCAGACTATAGCTACCTCATTTACAAGGTATTTTTGCCCACAGAACTGCCAGACACTGGATGTCTAATAATTTTTGTTTTTTACACTATCCTCTATAAACTCTGGAGACTGTTGTGTGTGAAAATCCAGAAGATCAGCAGTTTCTGAGATACTCAAACCACCCCATCTGGCACCAACAATCACTCCACGGTCAAAGTTAGATCACGTTTCTTCCCCATTCTAATTGTCACAATCACGGTTTCGGCAGCACAGCAGATACAGCAATTGTGCTTGTGAATATGCATGTGTCAGCTAATTATTATTTCAATGTGATAGTATTTAACTCCATTCTTTCCATTGTAGTGCTTGGCAAGACTTGAGCCCAGCAGAGCAACACTTCGCTGCCTGCTTGTATTCGGCCTTGCCTGAGAAATTGGACTGTCGAGTCAAATGACGCTGAAGACTAGCGGTACCCGTTTTATATTTAGTTATTCCTTTCAGCTGCAGTGTAGGCTTCATTTTGCATTTGAGTTTTATTTAATGGCCCGGTTTGGCCTAGTGTTTTTTGTTGCTTTCATCCTCTAACTCTGTTCTCATTAAAGTCTGTGAACTATCGACTGGCTTCAGTGTCTCTTGCTCCACACTTAGGCCATATCCAAAGCCGATGCCATTGATGTTTGGTCTGAGCAACAACTAAACCTTCGTTTGTGCATTGAGTTGCTGACATATGATTGGTCACTTACATATTTGCCTTAATGTGTAGGTCTACAGGTGTACCTAATAAAGCAGCCACCGAGAATAAAGCAATAATAATATCCAAAAATAAAACATTTGCTAATTACTACATACTGTTGAAGGGGTTTGGGCTTTCAGAGGCACTACCACAGACTCTATGGCATAGCAGGGAAGTGCAAAGTCTCAATGAACTGTAGTGCAGGAGGACCAGTTGGGAACAAGCAGGTTTAGTTTCGTTTACAGATACAGCGTGATAACCTGCCCTTCTAGCCCAATAATGCCCATGTGACCATTTAACCTGCTAGCCAATATGTCTTTGGAATGTGGAAGGAAACCGGTGCTCCTGGAGGGAATCCACAAAAGCCAGAGTCTCCCAGGGAACTATATCTACATGGAGTGCATCCAGCTGCAGCTCCTTGAAGACAGTGTTGGGGATCTGGAGCAGCAGCTGGATGACCTTTGGCTGTACGGGAGAGTGAGGAGATCGTCGGAAGTAGTCACCCCTAAGTTGCAGGAGACTGGTAGCTGGGTGACTGTCAGGAAAAGAAAAAGGGGTGGTGAATAGGCAATTAGGCAGACCACCCTTGTGGCCATTTCCTTTAATAATAAATATACCATTTTGGATACTGTTTTGACCTCCCAGGGGAATGCCACAGAGACTGGGTTACTGGCACTGAGCAAGGGTCCATGGTGTGGAAGGTAAAACGGGGGCAAAGGGGAGCAGTAGTGATAGGGCATCCAATAGGATGTATGTTGCCTCCCAGGTGTCAGTCAGGGATGTCTCGGATCACATCTACAGTATTTTGGAGGGGAGGGGAGCAGACAGATATCTTGGTGCATATTGGCACCGATGGCATAGGAAGGAAAAGCAAAGGTGTCTTGAAGCTAGGCAGAAAGCTGAGAAGCAGGACCTCTAGGGTAGTAATTTCTGGATTGCTACCTGTGCCATGTGCCAGTGAGGGTCGAAGCATGGTGATTTGGCAGATAAATGTGTGGCTGAGAAGCTGGTGGAGTGGACAGGGCCTCAGGATCTTGGATCATTATGATCTCTTCTGGGGCGGGAGGTATGAAATGTACAAAAGTGAGGGGTTGCTCCTGAACCCAAGGGGGACCAATATTCTTGTGGGCAGGTTTACTAGAGCTGTTGGGGGAGGTTTGAACTTATTTGGCAGGGGGATGAAACTGGAATGAAGGGACTTAAGATAGGACAAATGGGCACAGCGTGCAGTCAGACTGTCAGGAAAAGCAGATCGATGATAGGACAAAATTGCAGCCAGCATGGTGAGTATCAGTGCATTAGGGATATAGAATAAAAAAGGGTAGCAAATATGGTATCAAAGTGTTATATCTCAATGCAAGGTATATAAGGAATAAGGTGGATGATTTTGTTGCACTTTTACAAATTGGAGAGGGTGATGGTATGGCTATCACTGAATTGTGGCTGAAGGATGGTTATAGTTGGAAGCTGAATGTCCAACATTATGTTCATTGTATCTGAGAGATACGAAGGTAGGTAGAGGGGGTAGTGTGGCTCTGCTGGTAAAGAACGGTGTCAAATCATTAGAAAGATGTGAGATAGGATTGGAAGATGTTGAATCTTTGTGGGTTGAATTAAGAAACTGCGAGGGTAAAAGGATTAGGCCTCCAAACAGTAGCTAGGATGATCTACAGATTACAACGGGAAATAGAAAAGGTGTGTTAAAAGGGTGAAGCTGTGATAGTCCTGGGAGATTTCAACATGTTGGTAGATTGGGAAAATCAGGTTTGCAATGAATCTCAAGACAGTGAATTTGTTGAATGCCTACGAGATGGTTTTTTAGAGCAGCTTGTCATTGAGCCTACTAGGGGATTCGATATACTGGATTTGATGTTATGTAATGAACTGGATAATGGAGCTAAAGTTAAAGGAACTCTGAGGAGCATGTAATCAGAATATGATTGAGTGCAATTTGAAATTTGGTAAGAAGAAAGTGAAGTCTACTGTGGTAGTACTTCCGTGGAGTAAAAGAGGGGTTGGCTAAAGTAAATTGGAAGGAGATGCTGGCCGAGATGACAGCAGAGCAGCAATGGCTTGATGTCTGGGAAACCTGAGGAAGGTGCAGGATAGATATATTTCAAAAAGAAAGAAATACTCAAATGGTAAAACAGTACAACTGTGGCTGACAAGGCAAGTCAAAGCTAATGTAAAAGCAAAAGAGAGGGCACACAACAATGCAAAATTAGTGGAAAGATAGAGGATTGGAAAACTTTTAAAAACCTACAGAAAGCAACTAAAAGAATTATTAGAAGGAAAAGTTGAAACATGAAAGCAAGCTAGCAACCAATGTCAAGGTGGATAGAGAAAGCTTTTTTCCAAGTACATAAAAATAAAATAAAGATGAGAGTCAATATGGGACCACTAGAAAATTAAGCCAGAGAAATAATAATGGGGGACAGGGAGATGGCAGATGAACTAAATGAGTATTTTGCATCAGGCTTCTCTGTGGAAGACACTGGCAGTAGACCAGATCTTGAATGGTGTGAAGGAAGAGAAGTGTTACAAATACTATTACAAGGGAGAAGTTATTCAATAAGCTGAAAGACCTAAAGGCGTATAAGTCACCCAGACAAGATGAGCTGCACCCAAGGGTTCTGAAAGAGGTAGTGGTAGAATGCTGGAGGCTTTGGAAATGATCTTCCAAGAATCATTGGACTCCATCTTGGTTCCGGAGGACTGGAAAATACTAACTGTCAATCCACTCCTTAAGAAAGGAGACAGGCAGCAGAAAGGAAATTATAGACCAGTTAGCCTGACCTCAGTGGTTGGGAAGATGTTGGGGACAATTGTTAAGGATGAGGTTATGGAGTAATTGGTGACACAGCACAAGATAGGACAAAGTCAGCATGGTTTCCTGAAGTGAAAATCTTGTCTGACTAACCTGTTGGAATTCTTTGAGGAGATTACAAGTAGGATAGATAAAGAGGGTGTACTGGATGCTGTATAGCTGGGCTTTCAGAAGGCCTTAGACAAGGTGCCATACATGAAGCTGCTTACCAAGTTAAGAGCCCGTGGTATTACAGGAAAGTTACTAACATGGTTAGAACATTGGCTGATTGGTAGGAGGCAGAGAGTGTGAACAAAAGGATCCTTTTCTTGTTGGCTGCCAGTGACTAGTGGTGTTCCACAGGGGTCAGTGTTGGGACTGCTTCTTTTTATGCTGTATATACATGATTTAGATGATGGAATAGATGGCTTTGTTGCCAAGTTTGCAGATGATACAAAGATTGGTGGAGTAGCAGATAGTGTTAAGGAAACCGAAGGACTTAGACAGATTGGGTGAATGGGCAAGAAAGTGACAAATGAAATAGGATGTTGGAAAATGCATGGTCATGCACTTTGGTAGATGAAATAAATGTGCAGACTATTTTCTAAACAGGGAAGAAACTGAAAAATCTGAGGTACAAAGGGATGTGGGAGTCCTTCTGCAGAACACCCTAAAGGTTAACTTGCAGGTTGAGTTGGTCGTGAGGAAGGCAAATGCAATGTTAACATTCATTTCAGGAGGTCTAGAATACAAGAGCAGGGATGTGATGCTGGGGATTTATAAGGCACTGGTGTGGCCTTACCTTGAGTTTTGTGAACAGTTTTGGGCTCCTCATCTGAGAAAAGATTTAATGGCATTGGAGAGGGTTCAGAGGAGATTCACAAAGATGATTCCGGGAAAGAAAAGGTTATCAAACAAAGAACGTTTGATGGCTCTGGGTCCGTACTCATTGGAATTTATAAAGATGAGGGGTATTTCATTTCTCATTAAAACCTTTCAAATGTTGAAAGACCTAGACAGAGTAGATGTGGAAAGGATGTTTCCCATGGTGGGAGAGTCTAGGACAAGAGGACACAGTCTCAGGATAGAGGGGTGTTCATCTAAAACAGAGATGGGGCAACATTTCTTTTACCAGAGGGTGGTGAATTGTGAAGGCCAGGCCGTTGCTGTATTTAAGGCAGAGTTTGATTGGTTCTTGATAGGCCACAGATCATAGGTTACAGGAAGAAGGCTGGGGAGTGGGGCTGAGGAGGGGGAGAAAGGATTAATCATGATTGAACGGCAAACCAGATTGAATGGGCCAAATGGCCTAATTCTGCTCCTATGTCTTATGGTCTTTGCCAGATGTTTCTCCAGCCACACCCACTACTCTGCACACATGGTCAGCACAAATATGGTTACATCTCAAATACTGTATATGTCAGGTTTTCTTCACCAACTGCAGAAGGCAGTGTGATCACAAAAGGACAAATAGGCTCCAGTAAATGTGATTGATACACTGGATAACCAAGATTTTGCTTTCTGAATACTTTTGGGTCTATCTTCTGGGTTTTTCGGCTGTTCATCATGAAAATCACCATGAAATTTCCCTAATACGCACTTTTTTTTGTGAAATCGCCTATATTTGATATTTCTATTGATAATTCAGGTCAATTAAAATGTTTCCCACAATGTAAGCTGAAAGGTTTTTTATCTTGTCCAGTCATGCTTGGGCATACTTTGGCAGGGTAGATGCTGCACGGCAGGACAGGTTTTAGAAAGGCTATAAAAGCATCATGCACACACTGTTCTATGCATTGTGTTCACACCTATATTGGTTTGCAATCATGTTAACACTCATGCTCAATGCACATAGCATGTTGTATGTACTGATTGTAATAAAGTAACTGTATTTTCAGGAGTACTTGTGATAGCAAAATGTCTCGCCAAATGGGCAACGGCCACGATACTTTCTGTTATATCTGTGGCGAGTATATGCTTAACCCTTACATACCGTTTGGGTCAAATTTGACCTGTTTTGACATTTGACAGCAGTAAATGCCAATTTTTTAGTTGAAATTTGATGACTTTTCCTAAAGTGACCCAAAATGCGCAAAAGTGAAAATGTTTTAAAAATGTTATACTTTTGTGCAGGTGCTACAATTTTTTCTACATTGAGGCTGTTCCGGGTCAAATTTGACCCGTATCTATTGTAATGGATTTTAGATCTCTGAAACATTGATTAAGGATTAATCACCCATTTATTAATGTCAGATAAGCTATTTATACATTCAAAATAGATCTGTGGTTCAAAATTTGGTATAGACATTTGTTATGAGGGGATTCTTGGGCCGGGTCAGAATTGACACGGACCGTACTGTGAAGGTATAGAATATGAACAGTATATAAGGGTTAAATCTCAAAGATGGAGCATGATTAGGGAATCCACTTTGGGTGTAAAACTGGCAATCAAGACAAAGCCTGAACCGCCCCCCCCCCCCATTTGTCGCGCAACATTCACTGTCAAACTTAGAGCTCGGCTCAGAGGTTTTCAGAGGCCAGAGCTGTTCACTGCCCTGATGGTATGGCGAGAGTAGAAAGACCATGCGACAGACTGCTACTTCCGTCTGATTTCTGTGCTAAAAACAAGAAATCCATTGAATACTCCAACTTGAGACCTGTGCTGCATGGTGATAAGTCTTTCAGTACCAAAGCCACCAGAGACCTGGGATCTGGAGGAGGCAGACGAAGATTTCATGGTGCACGAGACAGGAATGGAAAATGATACTGATACTGATACAGATTTTGAACCCTTTTTGTTGAGTGAGCCTCATCTGATAACTCAATCTTAGCTAAATGACCTGGTTAGAGATTTTGATTTGTCAAAGACAGAAACAGAATTAGTGAGTTCTAGACTGCAAGTATGGAATCTGCTGTCACCAGGTACAAAAATTTTCATAAAGAATTTTGATATTTGAGACAGATGTTTCCCGGAATAACTAATGCCAAAATTCAGGAAGGCAGTTTTTTTTGGTCCACAAATCAGACAGGTCTTCAATGACAGGCAATTGAAGAACTTCCTGTGGGACTGGAGAAAATCGCACGGAAAGCTTGAATGCCTTCCATCCTTGAATGGAAGTTGTTGAAAATTTTCTTGGCAACTACAGAGCACTAAACTGCACGCAGCTGCTTGACAACATGCTTTAAGCATACAAGACCATGAAGTGCAACATGTCAGTAAAGATTCATTCTCTGCATTCCCTTTTAGACTTCTTCCCTGCAAATCTAGGTGCCATCAGTGATGAGCATGGTGAAAGATTTCACCAGGACATTGCGGTCATGGAGAAATGATATGGGCAAATGGAATCCATCAATGTTAGCTGATTATTGTTGGACCTTAAGCAAGAAGCCTCAGACGTGAAGTACAAATGAAAATCATCAACAAAACATTTGTAGCTTATTTGAACTATTACAAAACATCAGCACCGTTAATTATGCAATTAAACGTATTACATTCAATAAAAGATAATTTCTTGTCTCCCAAATTCCTTGAAGTTTCAAGCAGTCTATCATATTCACAAAGAATTTATGAGGAAGCAACACTTTAGAAAAAAAACTGCTATCTAGTGCTATTCTTGAAGCTGTTGTGTGCCGAGTTTATTGTTGACCTTCACAATATCCCTGATGAATGCACTATTTTTGTCTTCAGTGCTCAGTACAAAATCATCCCTCATATTTTATTCACTCTCCCAAGACTTCTGACTGTGTCGCAGTAAATTTGGTTCAGAGCACTGTTTAACACAATTACAGTGGAGTGACAGTCTTTGAAAAGGAAACTTCAGAGTCTTAAATTGAGTTCTTGTGTTGATTTTAGGAACTATGGAAAACTTCTACTGAAGAAAAGGTCACATTTACAAGCCCAGATGCCTAAAATAATTAGTTGAGTTCATAGTCCACACCCTGATTCTCATATCCCTCATTTCAGCAGTGTCCTCTCTGTGAGCCACTTGATACTCAGTCTCCACACTCTTTGTGATCTCTCGTCCATTAGTGTGACTACAACTGCTTCTTACCTAATAAGGAGCAGTGGTAGTCACCTCCTACACCTAATAAAGTGGCTGCTGAGTATGTTCGTGGTCTCAAGCTGGCTGTAAACCATCTACCACATGGTTTGACATGCTGTGCATTCGGAGAAGCTCTTCTGCACACTGTTGTTTTAATGTGTGGTAACTTGAGTTATTGTCACCCTCCTGTCATCTTGAATCAGTGTGGCCATTCTCCTCTGACCTCTCTCATTAAAAGGCATTTTTGTCCACAGAACTGTCACTCACTTGATCATTTTTGTTTTTCATTTAATTTTTTGCACCATTCTCTGTAAACTCAAGAGACTGTTGTGTGTGAAAATCCCAAGAGATCAGCAGTTTCTGAGATAGTCAAACCACCCCATCTGGCACCAACCATCATTCCATGGCCTAAGTCATTTAGATCACACTTCTTCACTATTCTGAAATACCTGTTCTCAACAACAACTGAATCTCTTCTTCTTCTTCTAGTAATGTTTAGTGGCAGTTTGTAGACCAATGACTGGTGCAGTACCACCACCTCCTTAGCTGGAGTGTCGAGCAAAGAGATAGGAAGTACATCTACTTTAAATCCCTCCCCTGAAAAATTACCCCAAATAATATTAAAAAGTCAAATTCACACTTATACATTATAATAGCAGTGATAAACTGAATCTCTTGACCACGTTGGCATGCCTTTATTTATTGAGTTGTTGCCACGTGATTGGCTGATGAGATATTTGCAACAATGAGCGGGTGTAAAGGTGTACCTAATAAAGTAGCCACTGAGTCTAGGTGTGGCCTCTTCTCTGGCTGGGAGCCCTACTAGGAAGAGAATGACACATGAGCAAGAGCTGAAATTCCTTCTCCCTGAAGTGGGTGGAAAGCCAGCCCTAATAAGACGCAGGATTTTATTTGCATCTCATCTCATTGACACCCTTGCTTTGACAAACATTGGGTTCCATTCACTCCTGCTAATAATGCCCTTCCAATTGTCCACACGCCTCTCCTCATGTACCGCTAATCACAGAAAATGACAACGATAAGGAGTTTTACTAACACCAAGAGCTCCTGGGCAGTACAGTAAAATCCCAGTGATCTGGAGATTGTGGAGGATTTTGGCCAAGTGCATTGAGTAAATGCCTTTGCAAGACTATAGAACTGAGTATCTGTATTGCTTAATGCCTGGATCAGTAGAAAACTGTGTTTCTGCCCTCCAGCCCACTGCTGCACACTGTGAGACTGCCTCTGGTGTTGCCCTTTAGCCTACTGCCACAGACATAAGACTATGCGCTGTTGTCCTCTGGCCTAATGCTGGACTCCACTAGGCCACGTGACTTAGGTGTTTTTCCCTCTAGCTGGCTTAGAACCATACCAAATATGGAAATGTTGAAACAAACCATACCCATTAGAATCAACCCTAAAGTGGGTGTGTGTACTGATTGTAAGTGGAGCTGTTGCTCTCTGTGTCACGTAAATAAAGTCTCCTAAAGAATACCTGGATCTGAGAAAAGGAAATTCCCTAACAAACACTTGGAAATTTGATGATAATGACAGCAAAATTTTCTGGAATATTAAATGTTATTCCTATTAATTATCCAACATACTTTCAGTTCAGTTTCTTTAAGATGTTACGCATCATCATCATCATCATTACGTTCTGTGTCATATGACGTGGGCAATCATGGTCTTTTATCTGTCTACCGTATGAGGGAATGTTGCTTGCAGGGAAGAACCCCTTCCCACTGTTGCTCTACCCATGACCATAATCGTTCTTGGCAAATTTTTCTATAGAACTGGCTTTCTATTGCCTTCCTCTGGGCAGTGTCTTTACAAGGCAGGTGACCCCAGCCATTACAACAGAGACAATCCGCTTAGCATCAGTGGTCACATAAGCAGGACTTGTGATATGCTCCAGCTGCTCATATAACCGTCCACCACCTGCTCCCATGGCTTCCTGTAACCCTGATCAGGGGGGCTAAGCAGGTGCTACATCTTGTCCAAGGGTGACCCGAAGGCCTGCTGAGGGAAGGAGCACCTTACACCTCCTTTGGTAGAGATATATCACGACCCCACCACACTTTTCAAGTGAACCCAATAAGTTTAATGGGAGACACATGACACTACAAATGCTAGAATCTGGAGCAACAGAGGAGATGCTGTAGAACTGAATGG